>NW_015512874.1:0-1219 GCF_001515645.1 Sinocyclocheilus grahami | reverse complement strand
AGCAGCATTAATCTGTGTAAATAAACAAATTTGCAGGTTCTGCCATAATAATTTATCTTCAAATAGAAAGTATAGCTAATCATTTGCTAAATTATGTAATTAACTCTATGCATCACATAACATGTGGACTCCAGCTGAATATAACGAAGCATTCACTAACAAAAAGCCACATTTATCAGTTATATCTTACCTTGACTTGTTTCAGGTTCGTCCTCCCTCCAACCGATCCTCTGACGTTTTGATTTTTGGGCGCCTTTTCCACGGTTTCCGGCTGTTTAAATGTGCGTGGGGGGGGGGGGAATAAATAAATGCATTCATAAACGTTCTTTTCACACAAAAAAAACTTTCTAATAACCAACATTAATAATCAAGAGCAATAATCAAAATGATTGATTCAACCTGAGTTTTAAATTTTTTTTATTGCTATTTTACATTATGCAATTTTTGTGTAAATAAATGAGCAGCATGTATACTAATATACTAAAACAAATTAACCAAATTTGCAGGTTCCGCCATAATAATTTATCTTCAAATAGAAAGTAGTTACTAAATTATGTTATAATTTATTCCCAGTTTGAATAACCGTTTTGTTTTTAATGCTATTGAAATAACCAATGTGAATCATATTGTATTGTTATTATTGATTCACCTGCTGAGTTTTTTTTTTTTTTAATTTATAGGCTTTTTACATTATGCAATTTTTGTGTAAATGCATGAGCAGCATTAATCTGTGTAAATAAACAAATTTGCAGGTTCTGCCATAATAATTTATCTTCAAATAGAAAGTATAGCTAATCATTTGCTAAATTATGTAATTAACTCTATGCATCACATAACATGTGGACTCCAGCTGAATGTAACGAAGCATTCACTAACAAAAAGCCACATTTATCAGTTATATCTTACCTTGATTTGTTTCAGGTTCGTCCTCCCTCCAACCGACCCTCTGACGTTTTGATTTTTGGGCGCCTTTTCCACGCTTTCCGGCTATGTTTAAATGTGCGTGGGGGGAGGGGGAATAAATAAATAAATTCATAAACGTTCTTAGCCTGTTTTCACACAAAAAAACTTTATAATAACCAACATTAATAATCAAGAGCAATAATCAAAATGATTGATTCAACCTGAGTTTTTTATTTACTGATTTGCCATTCATATACATATTACTCAATTAATTAATTAGTATTATCATGTTATAATCTTTAGGAAAGAAATTGTT
>NW_015512873.1:3361-7938 GCF_001515645.1 Sinocyclocheilus grahami | reverse complement strand
ATTAGTGTTTCACTTTGTAAATATTATGCAACAACCATTTGTAGACAAAAAAAATGTGTTGTGCTTGTATAATGACAAAGATATGTTGACTAGGAAAAAGTAAAACAACCAAATTGTTCTTAAAAATTTGATAAATTAGTTTAAAATAGACTTTTACCCAACTCAATTGTGAGTCGAATGGTTTGCTTATCAACAATTCTAGTGTCAGATTAGTGGAATTAATTAAATCTTTGTCGTAGCTAAATTAATCGTGGAATTAGAGTGATATTTAGCAACATGCTAACATCAGACTCTGTTGAAATCAGTTATGAGCGACACGTTATTGTCAAATTTTAGCTACAAACTTTTAAGCTATTGAAGTTAGCAATTGAACTGTCATGTTATTACGTGCTAACATCAAACTATAGAAATTAAATGTGAATTAAATGTTAGTTACAAACTAATATTAAATTATTGCAATCAGTAACTCAGTAGCACTAACATCAAGCTTTATTGAAATCAACTATGAACAACGTGTTATTGTCAAATTACTGAAATAAATCAAATTTTACCAACAACAACAAAAAAAAGTGATTGGAATCAGTGAGTTGTCTACTTAACAATATGCTAACATCAAACTTTATTGTGAATTGTATATTTCTTGTGTTTTGCATGAGCCGCGCTATCAGAGTTGATGCCTGTTTCACATCATCCCCTTATGAGGTGCTGCTTGGCTTAGCGCACTAGCTATCTAAAAGTGTAGCTGTTTATTTAGGCAGTAGGCAAGGCAATGGGAGTTCTGGAGCCGTGCTATTGTGTCCCTCTGGTTGTTTTGTTCTGTTTGTGAGTGATTACGGTCAGCGGAGGATTTGGGAAGGTTTCTGTCCTGACGTCATTAAAACACAATCGCTGCTTTAATTGAGGCTGTTTTGTGAGCGAGTGTGTGTGAGAGTCAGACACAAACACACACGGGCAGATGGCCTGTTGAACGCGAGGCCACTCACATATGGAGATCCACACTATTGTTCAGAGACGCTACTGACGCTTGAACGCACACACACATACACACCATCAGCTCAATAGAGGAGAGACGGACACACAAAGAGAGAGAGAGAGATACTTTTTACTTACAATAAATTATTTGAGATTTTATTACATGTTCAATGATATTCAGACGTTTTAAGTGTCTCATTTGCTTCAGTTGTTGTCATTAGATAGAGTCCGATGTCGTGACGGGGGTCAAACCTGTTGAGCTTCCGGTGCGACCTCTGACCCTTCAGCTGCGGTGTTTTCTTGCTGTGTGATTGGCTGACATCCACTAATATGTTCTAATTGTATTTGTGTGTGTTTTATCCCTAGTGCAGTATCCATTTAAACAATGCAAAATCTCATAGTAAGATCTCAGACTTTTGATGGCAGACAAATCTGAGCACAGTTTGAGACATTATGGAGCTCTCTTGTGAAACTCAAGAGGAGATGCGTATCTGTGCGATTAGGGTCAGTTTTCAGGAGAAGCATCAACCTTCCACTGAACATCTAACATCTGCTAATGTGTTTAAACTGTATTTTGTGTGTGTGTATCTTTTATCCTTAGTAAAAAAATTAATTTAAGCAAGGCAAAATAGTACTAAGTTTCTAAGTATTTGCCATTTTATCTAAGTGTTAGTACTAAGTTTCTAAGTATTTTAAATTTTTTCTAAGTTTTAATACTAAGTTTCTAAGTATTTGCCATTTTTTCTAAGTGTTAGTACTAAGTTTCTAAGTATTTTAATTTTTTTCTAAGCTGTAGTACTAAGTTTCTAAGTATTTTAAATTTTTTCTAAGTGTTAGTACTAAGTTTCTAAGTATTTGCCATTTTTTCTAAGTTTTAGTACTAAGTTTCTAAGTATTTGCCATTTTTTCTAAGTTTTAGTACTAAGTTTCTAAGTATTTGCCATTTTTTCTAAGCTTTAGTACTAAGTTTCTAAGTATTTGCCATTTTTTCTAAGTTTTAGTACTAAGTATTTGCCATTTTTTCTAAGTTTTAGTACTAAGTTTCTAAGTATTTGCCATTGTTTCTAAGTATTTGCCATTTTTTCTAAGTTTTAGTACTAAGTTTCTAAGTATTTGCCATTTTTTCTAAGTTTTAGTACTAAGTTTCTAAGTATTTGCCATTGTTTCTAAGATTTAGTACTAAGTTTCTAAGTATTTTCCATTTTTTCTCAGTTTTAATACTAAGTTTCTAAGTATTTGCCATTTTTTCTAAGTTTTAGTACTAAGCTTCTAAGTATTTTTTTAGGTTTTTAGTACTATTTAGTAATATGTGTCTATTTTATGGCTGTTTTGTTGTTTGTGAGCCCTAACCTTAGTCACATTTCTGTCACTATGTGATAGAAAATCACATTTTAATATTTTAAGTGTCTCATTTGCTTTAGCTGTTGTCATTTGTTCTGTTCAGATGGAGTCTGAAAACCACTCCAGGATTTTCCTGTCGTGTGATTTACTGACGTCCACTAATGTGTTTTAATTGTATTTGTGTATGCATCTTTTATCTCCAGCACAATATCCATTTTAAACAATGTAAAATAGTCTCACCATGAAGTTTCTAAGATTTTTCCAAGTTTTAATACTAAGTTATTAAATTTTTCAAAATACCAAGTTTCTAAGTTTTAGTACTAAGTTTCTGTTTTTTTCCCTGTTTTCTAAGTATTTAGTACTATTTTAGGTGTCTATTTTTATAGATGTTTTGTTGTTTGTGAACCCTAACCTAGACCATATAATAATTTTTTTATATCATTTTTTTATTGATTGCTTCAGTTGTTGTCATTTGTTCTGTTTAGATAGAGTCTGATGTCGTGACGGGGGTCAAACCTGTTGAGCTTCCTGTGCGACCTCTGAACCTTCAGCTGCGGTGTTTTCTTGCCGTGTGATTGGCTGATGGTCGTATCCAGGCAGATCTGAGGTCAGTTCTTGGGTTACACACTGTTTCTGATGAAATCTGATCAGATATCTCATAATCACATGGTAGGGTGGCGGTTGGTGTGAAGGCGGGGGTTTTAGGGCTATTTGGTTAGTTGGTTAATCCCTGAAACACTGTGACCCTCTTTTGTAGACACGAGACAAAGAAAACACGCACACATTGAGCTGTTCTCTGATTATTTTGCTAGTAATTCTAAAGCTGATTGTTAATCTGATCAAGAGTTAGTATGCATTAAACACACACACACTAATGAACTTTGCACGTTATTTTATGGACACAACAGGTGTGATATGGACATGATTTGGTCTGTTATAGAATCACAACGGCCCTTCAAGGGTCATTCTCAGGAACTAGTGCCATTCAGATATTTCTACCAAAAACTTACAATATATATTCAGAGGTTTGGGGTTAGTAGGATTATTTTAAAGAAATTAATACTTTAAATAAACACATTAAATTTATCAAAAGATATATTTATGATGTGACAAAACATTTCTATTTCAAATTAATGCTGTTCTTCTGAACTTTCTTTTCATCTGTGAATCCTGAAAAATAAAATGTATCACGGTTTCCACAAAAATATTGTGCAGCACGACTGTTTTCAACATTGATAATAATCAGAAATGTTTCTCGAGCAGCAGATCAGCATATTATACTGATTTCTGAAGATCATGTGACACTGAAGACTGGAGGAATGATGCTGAAAATACAGCTGCGCATCACAGAAATACATTACAGTTTAACAGAGATTCACATAGACAACAGCTGTTTTAGATTATAATAATATTTCACAATTTTACTGTTTTTGGGGTAGAAAATCAGAGCAAAATTTTCATAATGGTCAACTAGTAAATATCAACAAATCATATTAGTTACAGTAATCTTGTACCTTGTGTACAAGTTTTCGCTAAAAAAACAAAACTTTTTTTTAAACATAAGAATCGAACTATTAAGCTCGATGATATCATTAAACAATTAAACGTCATGAAATACTGCTAAAACAAAGCTGTGAGAGAAACTCACTTTGGTTTGGCATGTGGTAAAAAAAAAACTTTCATGATGTCACTTCCTTAAATATAATGAAAGAGGGGAAGCACCACAGCAGAAAGTGCAGAACAAAGACAAATACTTACATTTTAGGAAAAATAATTGACTGTAAGACACCCGTACATCACAAATGATGCTACTTTGTATCCATTTTCTGTTCTCAATGAAAAAGCATTTAGTTAAGCAAACCAAAACTGCAAGAAAAAAAACAAATAGGGAACGAGAGATTGAACAATAATGTAAATACACAAGTAAATGAACAGCATCGCAGATTTTCTAGGATTGTTTTATTGATGTATCTTGCTGTATTTAGTGGTGATCTGGACTGCTGGGGATTTGGGTGTGTGTTTGTGAATGAGCTTGATGTGATTTGCGTGTTGCATTTCCCCCTTTCACCCGTGTTTCTGGATCAGAGAGTGGCACACAAATGATTTGCAAATCAAACCTGTTCAGCTGAATGCTCCTGGAGTTTCACAAACATCATTCATGAAGCCCCAGCGTCCTGCGGGCGTGTGAACGACAGCCATTCAGTGTGTGTGTTTAATGGATCACAAAAGAGACTCAGACGAGTGGAGGAAGGGTGTCACGCCGC
>NW_015512873.1:0-268 GCF_001515645.1 Sinocyclocheilus grahami | reverse complement strand
AGACTAAACTGTGCTTTCTTGATTAATTTGGCCCATGTACCTGATCACCGGTCATGACAGGAAGAGATCAGACCAGAATTCAGAGTATTTCCTGTTTATACCACTTGTTTTTTCAAACACAAAAAGGGCTAAAAGAGCCGATCGACTAAACTCACAGATTTAGAGGTACTTTGTGCTCCACACAACCCTGACAAGTGACGAACTACAGCAGCTTACAGATAAAACACACACACACACTCTCACACACACACACTCTCTCACACACACA
>NW_015512872.1:6086-7938 GCF_001515645.1 Sinocyclocheilus grahami | reverse complement strand
ATATATATATATATATATATATATACACACACACACATTTTATATGTAATATAATTATAACTACATTTATTTTTCTTTGGTTAGTGTGTAATCGTAACAAACTTGAATTTCAAATTTCAATAAATATATATATATATATAGTTGACAACAAATACTTCTGATAATATCAATATGAAGTTCATTATTTAGTAGCTTAATTGTCTTACTTCAGTGACTGATTTTAACTTTAGTCTTACATATGTTTTAAATTTACAAAAAAAAAAAAAATACAATCTACAAAATAAAGTCTGAATGGAATGTGTTCCTCTCTAAACAAAACCACAAATGTTTGGCCTATTTTTAGCTCAATACATTTTTTAAAATATGATTTTTTTTTCAGATATATTAAATTTTCAAATTGCTTTTTGGCCTTTTTTTTCTGGGAGTTTCAATCAAGATGATTTAATTAGAGTGTCAATACCACAATAAATTCAAATTAGATTAGCATTCGCTATCTATGGGGTTTTTGTAATTATTATTTTTTAAAATTATAATTTCATTTTTCATTGGTTGGTATGTGACCATAACTTGAATTGAATTTTTTATATACACTTGACAACAAATAATCATAGCAATATGAATCTCATGTCACCAGAGTGCGCTGTAAGCGCTCTAATAGAGGAAGAGTGCGTAACATACTTGTCGGTGCCATACACCCAGGCCACAGCAATGTTCTCCAGAAGAACCACGATGAGAAGAGGCAGAGTAGCGGAATAGTCGTCAAACATGGCTACAAAGTAGTTCCCAGATCGCTGCACAAATATTAAACCAATACAGAAGGCAAGTACACAGCAACCAACTGTAAAGAAAGCAGAGAAAAAGTTGAAATAAGGAGGGGTGAACAACTTTATCACGGTTTCCACAAAAATATTAAGCAGGACAACTGTTATCAACTTTGATTATAATAAGACGTTTCGTGAGAACCAAATTAGAATGATTAATGACTAGAATGAAGTAACGGCTGCTAAAAATTCGGCTTTGCCATCACAGAATTAAATTACAATTTTAAATAAATTAGAATTGAAAATACTTATTATAATTGTAATAATATTTCACTGTATTTCAGGTTATAAATAAATAATAAATGTAGCCTTGAACTTTTGAATGGTAGTGCAAACAGAGCCGTTTATATTGGTATTTTTCTTTGAGAATGTTCTTGCCTTGACTTACACATCATTTTAGTATTTGATTATTGTTATTACTTATTTATATTTGAATAGACTCAGGTCATTGAAAACCTTAATACCTTTCCACCACTGACTATAGAATTCCTTGTTGGTGAAGCCTTGTGATGACAGGAATAGTTCGGCTAAACTTAATTCATGCAAATCTTCAGTAGAATAGGCTTCAGAGATAGATCTATTATATTCTGAAACTTAAGCAAATATGAACTAAAGGATGCTGTCTTTTCTCCATATAGCAGAGTAATGAGTTTTACTCTTTGACTGACCTGTGAGGTATTCCTTCCGTATTTTGAAGGTGTCCACAATGGGGGTGAGGATGCCCTGGATAGTGCCGAACATGCTGCCCAGCCCCAGATTGACCAACATAAGGAAGAACATGACGGACCAAAAAGGTGAGGCTGGGAAATGGGTCATGGCTTCAGTGAAGGCGATGAAGGCCAAGCCTGTTCCCTGCACTGCCTGTGAGAAAAAAGATAAAGGTAGGATTTTAGCATGCATTCAAAAACATGAACGTGTAAACGCACAAATATATATGAAGATAATGTGTGATTAGTAAAAACCTGGACGAGTACAAGGACAAGGCTTGACTTGTGTCATGGCAACTTGTTTTGCACTGGCAAACATCACAT
>NW_015512872.1:4597-5253 GCF_001515645.1 Sinocyclocheilus grahami | reverse complement strand
AATGTTGGTCATTTGCTGGTAGTCCTCAGGGCTAACATTACTGAAGTTAATATGGTGTGGGATCAAGCTTGGATTGATTTCTTTTCCAAGAAAATCAATGATCTTCTTTGTGTTCCTAAGATACATTAAAAAAAGAAAGTCAAATATTGGTCACTTGGTCTGTATGAACTGTATTATTATTTTGGACATATTCTACTAAACTGCTCCTCATGGTTAATTTGTTTTGAACTTACATTTCCACACATTTGGCATTCATGATGTTAGCTTTGAAGCCCAGAACAGCAAAAACGACCAGAGTGGCCAACACTGAGGTGAAGAAGTTAATGAAGGAGACCAGCACAGCGTCAAAGTGGCAGTTGTTGTCTCGCTTGTTGTAGCTGGAGAAGGCAATAACACCACCGAAACCAAGACCCAGGGCAAAAAAGACCTGCGTGGCAGCTTCACGCCACACTTTGGGTTCCAGCATGATTTCCAGCTGTAAGAAGATACTGTAGTTTATTATTTGTCACATGCTAAATTGGATGCAGTGATATTCTTTTCACTTAAAATATCTCCAAACATCTGAAAATGTATTAATCTGGCTGTGATTAATGTTTGAAGCCAGTAATCTCAAAATGGACCATTTCTTTAATCACACTGACCAATATACAGTGGGG
>NW_015512872.1:2617-3067 GCF_001515645.1 Sinocyclocheilus grahami | reverse complement strand
TTCAACTCAAATTGTGAAACTCGTGTATTAAATAAATTCTATGCAGTCTAAGTCTTTGGTTCTTTTAATTGGGATGATTTTTGCTCACATTTCACAAAAACCCACCAATTCACTATCTCAACAAATTAGAATACTTCATACGACCAATAAAAAAACATTTTTAGTGAATTGTTGGCCTTCTGGAAAGTATGTTTATTTACTGTACATGTACTCAATACTTGGTTGGGCCTCCTTTTGCATGAATTACTGCATCAGTGCGGCGTGGCATGGAGACAATGAGCCTGTGGCACTGCTCAGGTGTAATGGAAGCCCAGGTTGCTTTGATAGCGGCCTTCAGGTCATCTGCATTGTTGGGTCTGGTGTCTCTCATCTTCCTCTTGACAATACCCCATAGATCAATCACAGTAACACCAAGCACAGTAACACCATGGTCATTGAACCAGCTTTTGG
>NW_015512872.1:0-1338 GCF_001515645.1 Sinocyclocheilus grahami | reverse complement strand
AGAAATCTCTCTTTTTTGTCCATATAATGGAAATGCACACAGGTTTGGAGCAAAATATGATGGGTGAGTTTCATTTTTGTGTGAAAATATAGATATAAACATACCTAATCAGCTTTTTTAGATACTGAGTTGAATCCTTGATAACAAAGATGTAAAATCAGCGCTGAAAATCTTCTTAAATATTTAATATAATAAGAAAAATTAAAAACATTTAATTAACAAATTACAGTCTCATTTTCCCCACATTTCAGCTACAGTGCAGCGTTTGTAATGGCTCTGTTCAGATTATCTTTGTTTTTAATGCAGTAACAGTTGAATTCTAAAGCAGAGGCTACATACTATCAGTTAACTGTGTGTTACACAAACCACCCACTGTTAAGACTCTGAAGCGACATATAGCACAAGTGACACATTGACAGCCCCTTTGCACTGAGGAGAAATGTGACCACATCTTGTGTCTGTGTTGGATGTGTATTGTGTAAAAGAGCTGGCACAACAAGATAGTCTGCTGCGTTTCAGTCTGTGCTGAGGGAAGAGTTAATTCACTTCTGTCGAGTCACATCACAAATGCATGCTGGGAGATCTAGCTGGGCTATTGTTTCCATAGATACATCTACTGGTCTCCACCGGACTGAGACGACGGATACACATGGGAATTAGTAATGGGTGATTATCATAATTCTCAATAAATTGGATTAATTGCTGCTGTATGAACCAGAGCATGTAGAGTAAATTAGTCTAACCATTGTCGTAATGTGTCATCTGCTCATACATACACAGATCATGTGCTTTAGGTTCTTACCTTTGGTGTAAACATGTGGATGATGCCATCAATAGAACCCTTGAGCAGGAAAGCACGAGCCAGGAAACAAATAAGCACCACGTAGGGGAAGAGAGAGCTGAAGTACATCACCTGCAATTAGACATATCCAAACAGGGTATCAAAAAATGTCAATGTAAAACATTAAACACAAAAATTACATTTGTAGTACTGCAATAATAACACACAGAAGGCCAGTGACTTCTGTTATGAATGATCATTTGCCTTTTTTTGTGTGTTTCTTAAACTGTAAAATCCTTTCTTACTCATTGGGGGCGGAAAAGTGCCCTCACTTGCTAACTTTGCTGACAGAGTCGACAGGCTTTTTTCATAGTGCATCCAATTGTAATTTGTTTTTCAAACCTTTACATTTGTTACATTTTCATACCTCGACAATCCATCATTTTGCAAGTGTAGACATCAGATCCGTTTGTTCAAACAGTGTAGTGAATTTTTTTTTTTTATCACAATACACATCTAATTTTGAATGACTCTTAATGAAGAAAGATGATTTTTTT
>NW_015512871.1:6589-7941 GCF_001515645.1 Sinocyclocheilus grahami | reverse complement strand
GCTCTCTTCTTTTTAATTCTTTTCATCTAATTGTAGCCCCCTGTGTTTGAAAGTCTAGGTCAATAAGGATGGGCACATTGTGAATTTCATGATCTGTGTAGTGGAACAAATTGAAAGCAAAGCCTATATCAATCACATTGAAGGCAGGGTTAATTGTTCCTGCTTCACAAGAACTGTGGACAGATAAAGGCGTAATGAAACGCTTATGCCTCTGATGTGGGCACTCCTCAGGATGAAATGATAGAAAACAAAACAAATGTTTACTCGTATAGTAATTACTTTGGTGCAAAAGTCAAAGAATGAGAAACACACTTTGATGTGCGTGTCCTTGAAAGAGCCTGATTTATTCCACCTGCATTCTGTGCCCTTCAACTTTCGTTATGTTATGATTTTTCCTGCATGGCATTGTGGGTAATCTCTCGTTCTTACAGGAGATACATGCTGCATTGTGATCTTGGCTTGCTTGGATCATGGATTGCTTTCTTGGAATTGTTTATTTGCATGGTAATTTTATAAACCCAGAATGAATTTTTTATTTATTTTTTGCATCAGATGGATTCATTTTTTTTTTAAGTTTAATTTTTCTTTAAGAAATGTTCTTTGATGTGTGTCTTTAAAAGGGCCTGAATTATTCCACCTGCATTCTGTGCCCTTCAACTATTGTTATGTCATGATTTTTCTGCACGGCATTGTGGGTAATCTCTAGCTTTTACCAGAGAATCTGGATTTGAGCACAAAAACTGCACAAAATAGCAGATACATGCTGCATTGTGATGCAGACTTAAGTAGAAGATCTTAGCTTGCTTGGATCACGGATTGCTTTCTTGGAATTGTTTACTTGCATATTTATTGCATAAACCCAGAATGAAATGGTAAACTGCAGAAATTTGTAATAAAACAAATCGCAAATGCGTGCATGCATACATAAGCGCGCTCGGGTAGGGTCGTGCATGCATACAGCTCGCGCACATACTCAGACACGCGTGTATGTATATTATATATACGTTCTCAGTATTTAGTTAATTGAACTCTAAAGTCCATGACAGCTATCACAACACAGTGGGTAATTCAGAAAATTAATGAGAATGATAATTCTTAAAAGACTGTTCCAGACTTTGCCCAAACTCATTAACTAAATCTCTCATTTAAATACATTCTAAAGACTTTCGGGAAAAAGAGAGAGGGGGAAAAACATTATTGCTATGTAAGCATTAACCCGATTTGAAAATGCTTAGATGCAGAATTTTATGGAAGAGTGGAAGTCTATCAGTCTGTATTCTCAAACTGAAATCCTGCGCTATCTGCTATAATACAGGACGATAAACCTGGTCACATGGTGAAGGAAAACAATC
>NW_015512871.1:4261-4559 GCF_001515645.1 Sinocyclocheilus grahami | reverse complement strand
TATTGCACGATAAGTCGATATATTGATTATTGCGACAGGCCTAGTTCCCTCTTCCTCTCCACAGAAATTACTGCTCAACTTCCTCTGTTCTATGCAATTCTCTTCTGTCTTTACCTAAGAGACAAAAACTGAAATACTGTACCTCAGAGACAGAAGAAGTGTCAGTGGTTAAAAATGTGGATAATCGAAAGGTTGGGGTTTGGCGGTCGGGTCTGCGGAGGAGTTGGAATGAACGCGGGGAATTGGAGATCTGCTCAGGTCGTGATCTCGGTCCAGTATCGATGTAAACCCTCGTTTC
>NW_015512871.1:1795-2991 GCF_001515645.1 Sinocyclocheilus grahami | reverse complement strand
TTTGCATAGTTTAGCAAATTTCCCATTATGACTTCTTTAAAAGCAACATGAAACGAAAATCGACCATAAAATGTACTATATCCTCATTTTATTGTGCAGTTTTCATATTTCAATTAAAACAATGTTTCATAATCTTTCATAACGTTCCAGTCAAAATTTGTTTTATGTTGAATTTAACTAATGATCATTACTATTTTTATATATTGTATTATTATATGTTATTATATATTTTTATTTAAAATATATATATTTTTTTTATGTTTAATATTCAGTTATCTTGAAAAATGTAAATAGTTTGAGTAATTTAGTCTGACTGCTGCAGTTTTTTTAGCATCAGCTGATATTTATATAATTTTGCCATTTTTTTATGTTTATACATTTCTTGAATTCATTAATCTTAGAAAATTGAAGTAGTTTGAGTAATTTAGTCTGACTGTCAGATTCATTTTGCATCAGCTGATTTTGGTATAATTTTGTAATTTTTTGTTTAATTACATTATTCTTGAATTCATTAATCTCAGAAAATTGAGTAATTTAGTGTGACTGCCACAATTTATTTTTTCGCATTCCGCTGAATTTCGAGTATAAAGCCCGCAGACATGCGGCAGAGAGATGCGTCACGAGCAAATGGTGAAGGGTTAAAAGAAATCAGTGGGGGACGGAGCTGTGTGTCAATATTTGGACAGTTACTGTGTAGCGCAGCAGATGAACGCAGCATCTGCTGTGTGCGGGAGGGTTTCTGGATGAGTGTGAACGGAGAGGGGGGTGGGTTATTGTGAAGGCTGGCACACAGTATGAGCCCAGACACATTCCACAGGAAGTCCTGCGATTCCGCTGGCGTGCGCTCCCGCTATTCATCATAAATATTTAAGCAATATCATACCCCAACCATGCCCCAGTCATTTTGCCAAGCGAGGGGAAAACATTTAGCTTTCTCTTTCTCCCGCTCTCTGATACCTTGTAAATTATTTTTCATGCTGCAAATGTCCGTGTATTTATTTTTCCATGAGCTGCATCATTAGATATAACAAGAATAATCTTAAAAATCTCACTTCAGCAATGTATAATCTGACGCTTCACTTCAAAGCCAGACTGTTTACCATATCAAGGCGATGCTGTCAGAGAGTATCTCTCTATGCTTGTTTACTATGAAATTGGCAAAATTGTCAGGAATGGAAACAGAGAACATTTTTGTT
>NW_015512871.1:0-599 GCF_001515645.1 Sinocyclocheilus grahami | reverse complement strand
TGACGGCACCCATTCACTGCAGAGGATCCATTGGCGAGCAAGTGACATGATCCTTCAAAATCTCATCTACGTCTTGGATGGTCTGAGGGTGAATTTTCAGTAAATGTTCATTTTTGGCTGATTTAAGAATAAAATTCTTAAGTGAAATATTCTTTTTATTTTAGAGTAGAATGAGTTTGAATTCTGTATATATATAATCACTTTTTGCCCTGGCAAAAATATCTGAAATGGTGGTTGCGAAAAATTTTTTTTACAGCTGTTGTTGGTGTAAAAAAACCTTTTCTAAGTGAGCTTGAGGGAGAAAAATACACAAAAAGTACAAAAGTGTAGAATATGTCTCCTTTGACATTCTCAGATGTTGCATTTCAGATGGTGTCTTTTTTTGCTGAAAAAGCCAAAAGTGTTCCCACACACATGAATGCTCTTAGCAGGTATTGAGAAGCCCACAGGGGGTCCGAGACGTCTGTTCTCTGTAGGCCGCGGCTGAAGAGGCTTAGCTGCATTTTTGTTCTCTGGCTCTGGGCAGCGTCTGAACAGCTTCCCTGTATCTCTCTCCAGCAGTCAGAGAGCACATAGAGATGCCACCAGTGATGAATGGG
>NW_015512870.1:7276-7942 GCF_001515645.1 Sinocyclocheilus grahami | reverse complement strand
TTCAGAGAAGCACTTGCAATATTAGCTAAATATGCATGGGTTTTTCAAAATCATTTTTAGCTAAATTTGTATCGGCAGTGACATAGTTCTGCTGTTTGTGCTTTGCGGATATTCACCAAACCTTGAATGGCCGATAAAACCGTGGATTGTTTCTGACTTCTATCTGTCTTTTATGACTAACTTAACAATTACAGCTCGGTAGGTCCAGAGAATTTCTACCTGCACCGTCTTTTAGCATAGGACTGTTTCCGTTTCACTCGTCATACCACTTCTCTGATTGGAAACAGTTCCGGATAGCTTCTCTGAAGTTGAGTTTTCTCACAGTAGCCCTCTGTTAGTTTTGTTTTTTCTGTATAAGATAATATTCTCTTTGATTTCTGATGATTCTTACTCTTGTTATTGCTCTGTTCTCAAACATGCTCTGTGTATTCCCTGACTTAAGCAAATGTGTTCAAAAGATATAAATAAATGAGATGATTTAAATACTGAAGAACTGTGTACATGTGCATTCAAAATTGACAAGCGATATATATTTTTAAAGTGTTCCAAATTTTTTTTAGCAGGCTTGGAATTTTTCTCATTCATTTTTCTTTTGCTAAAGAGTTGGGAATTACTTTAAATAATGCAGGCTGCTGGCTTATACCATCAATCAACAACCTCGTAGCT
>NW_015512870.1:4433-6152 GCF_001515645.1 Sinocyclocheilus grahami | reverse complement strand
GAAGTAAATGTTGGCCAGCTTGCTGCGGCAGTAGGTGAAGAACGGAAACAGGTTGTAGTTGAGATCTTGAAAGTCCAGCTTCTGGTACTTGTAGCTGGAGCAGGTGAGATTGATCATTCTGCTCGGTGAACTCTCATTCAGCCACGGGAGAAGGTTGGTCAGTAAGAAGTGGCCAAGGTGGTTCACGCCAAAGCACATGGAGAAATCATCATCTGTCCAGTCGAGGAATATTGAATATTGAATATCAGCAATATTGTGAAATATTATAATTTAAGAAGTGAATGTAAGAAACATTTCTTCTTAATGTTTTTGCTTTTGAATTTTTGCTGTTGAACATTTTTGTGGAAATCATGATACACCAGCATTCAAAAAGTTGGGATAAGTAAGATTTTTCAAAAAAAAAAATGTATACTTTATTTCAACAAGGCACTTTAAATTGATAAAAATGATAGCAAATAAATTTACAGTATTGCAATATCTTATAATATACTCTGTATATATTTGGAAATTATACAATATTTATTTTATTACTTGCTATAGTGCTGTACTGTTAGATGTATTATTTATTTATTTAAATTATACCCCATTTTTTATTTATTTATTTTAATCACTTTTATTGACTTTACTCAATTTTTAACGGAATCTTATTTTATTTTTATTTATTTTTTTACACTATTTTTCTCTAAAATTTCAAGGACCCCCTAATAGCCCCTAGAGGCGGGGCTAGGCATTAGAAGTAACAAGTTTACGTAATCAGATTACTTTTTTCAAGTAACTAGTTAAGTAAAACATTACTTTACATTTACAATGAAATATGTGACCCTGGACCACAAAAACAGTCTTAAGTCGCTGGGTTATATTTGTAGCCATAGCCAAAAATACATTGTATGGGTCAAAATTATAGATTTTTGTTTATGCCAAAAATCATTAGGATATTAAGTAAAGATCATGTGCCATGAAGATATTTTGTAAATTATTAAACCGTAAATATATCAAAACTTAATGATTAGTACCGGTAATATGCATTGCTAAGAACTTCATTTGGACAACTTTAAAGATGATTTTCTCAATATTTAGATTTTAGATTTTATTTAGATTTAGTTACTTTTTCTACAGAGTAACACAATATTGTAATGCATTACTTTTAAAAGTACTGGTAACACATTACTTAAAGCCTTTTACTTATAATGCATTATAAAGGCATTCATAATGTGTGCTGTAATGCATTATATCTTTTCATAAATAATTATAACCAAAGTTAAAATGCATTACAATATTTGAAAGTGTGCTTGTCATGTGTTTTAATGCATCATACTTTCTAAAGCTGAAGCAATAATAAGTGTAATGTATTATAACTGTGGTTACAAATAGTCATGAGATCATACATTGCATTATAAGGTGCATTGCAAAGCATAATTCACATACAATCAATCTGAATTATTTGAATGTGACCTGTGGTAGCATTCAAAACAGCAGCTGCCAATCAATCATGTTACTCTAAAGAGATGCTACTCTTACATAGTCGGATATATGAAGCCAAATGTACTCACTTACCAGTTATAAGAATCGTTTTTCCATCTAACCTCTTCACATCCATGCAATGCCTTCTCCGTTTCAGCCATTTCAATACCAAAAAGCACAAAAGTGCGGAAAATATAAATGTATAACAAGCACTGTTGGGAAGGTTACTTTGGAAATGTAATTGGTTACAGATTACAA
>NW_015512870.1:0-1119 GCF_001515645.1 Sinocyclocheilus grahami | reverse complement strand
ATTTTTTCCTCGGGACAAGCTGATGCAGTTATGAAATCTGTCGTTTCAGAAGATCAAATATCATGTGATGTCAAAGACACGCTAAGGATTTTCTTGCAGAAGCTGACAGAAAATGCCAGGTAACTTAGGGAGCAGAGAGATGCATTCAACAATATTTTACTGTTCAAAAGTACTGTTGCATGCTGTTTTGTTATTCTTTTTTCAAGTGCACTTTAACTTGATTTGGGATGAGTAGCCCTTTGAGCTTGCTGTGAATTTCTTTGTACAAGCTCTAAATGTGTGATGTTTGTGAATTATATATGTATTTTATTATTTATATTATGTGTATACCTTATTTTAATTCTTTTTATATTTGTTATATTGTATATTTCGTTTTCTTATCATTACTTCTTGCCAATGCCAATAATGTACTTGAAATTGAAAACTGAATATACTACAAGCAATATACTGTAATTACAAGAAATGCTATTTATGAAATTAGCTTTAGCAAGACATATATGATTAAAAATGTTATTAAACGCAATGCATTATTTGGATGACAGTCAAGCTTTTCTTTTTCTTTTTCAATGCATTGTCAAGTGTTACCTGGACAAATCTAGAAAGAGTGTGAAAACTATTTTAAGAGGTTATTTCTAGTACACAGGACTAAAAACACCCTTATATTGTTTGTGAATGAGAGCTAGTGTTTTATTGACAGGAGCACAGGCAAACGGAGCAGGGAGCGCTCACTGGAGGAGGCTTCACAGATCCTGCAGAAGATCCCAAAAGAAGCACTTGGTTCCTTACAGCCTGCTGCTCTTCATCAATTTGTTCAGCTTGTTTTGGCCTTACAGCTAGAGGCAGTGACCTCTTCATGCGCTTGCCGCAAATTAGACCAAGTAATTTTCACCTTTACTTCAACACTGCCAACATTTTTTTGTTCCTGATTGTTGGTTTTGCTTAAAACTACACCTTCTTAACTCTGTTTTGCAGATGCTGCAGGTTTTGGCTGAAATAAACTGCTCCATAGTCTTTGAGGAAGTTAAACAATATCTGCTGAACCTTTTGCACCAAAAACAGGTAAAAAAAGTAACTTATATAATATTATAGTAATATTATATAACATTTTTATTTTATATA
>NW_015512869.1:2922-7947 GCF_001515645.1 Sinocyclocheilus grahami | reverse complement strand
ATTTGTAAGTCGCTTTGGATAAAAGCGTCTGCTAAATGACTAATAATAATAATAATAATATTTCACAATAGTATTGTTTTCTGAATTTTTAATCAATTAAATGCAGTCTTGGCGAGCATACTCTTTGAAAACATTAAAACAACTTTAGAACAGTAGTGTAATATGTAATAAAAACATGGTGAAATGACAGATGGGTGTGAATTAAATGAACAATAAAATGCAAAGAAGAAAAGCTGTAGGGGATGCCTTGTGCCACATCTGCCCTTAATTAAAGTGTTAAATGAATTTTATATAATTCTTGATAATTTGGTTTACTCTTTACATTAAAAAAAACATGAAAGTGCGATTTTCTGTCCTGTGTTGAAATGATTTCCTTTTAAAAGACACAAGACAGTCATAAGGCAAAGATTTGCTACTTGCTAGTGGAAGAACATGTTTTCATCTATTTCCAAAGATTTTAGTCTGAATGTATACTTTATAAATTCAGACAAAAACAACACATTTTCTCATTTGAATTCTTTTTTTTAAACTGTATTAATGGGACAAAAGGGTGCTCAAATTACTCCTGAATTACTGTTTGAGTCTAAAACACATTTTACTGACAATGACTTAAGTATAAAACAATAACCTCGAAAAGTGAGTCCACTTCCTTTCTGCCATACCAGTCAGACTCATACATGTCATCCAGGCACTCGTACAGATGTTTAGAAGACTCATGCATGGCTGGGGGAAACCATGAGAAAGGGATCAGCAAGGCTAAGAAAACAACATACTTGATTCATGTTGCTTTTAGGTGTGTAAATTTGTCAATTGATTATCTCACCTTTCACAGCAGTCAAATAGGCCCGCAGGTCTTTCTGCAGTGTGCTACCCTCAACCTATGTGAGCCCATGACACAAAATTGAAACAGAGAGTCACAGACCAAGAGAAAATAAAACTAGAATAGATTCCCAATGCTTGCAGATGAACATTTGAAAAAAATATGAGTTAGAAAAACACTCACCAGCTGTTTGTTGAAGTTGATCACACCCTCTTCAAATGCCAGATCTTTAGTCTCATCTGCCTTGCCAAGCTTTTGGAGAACCTGAGAGAAGATGATTGCATTATTGACCACATTATTCATATTTTTAAAAAGCATTTATTGTGACAACACAGAACTTCTATATGGAGGGAGATTCTTTGCATTGATGAGAAATACATAGGTTAAACCTGGATATCTAGGGTCTATTATCCAGTAAATGTGTGTCTACAACATAAAAGACTATTGTTCTTTAGAAAACAACAGTAGCAGATTCAATTCAAGCTAATGTAGCTGCACAGATGACCATACAGAAGATCTAAATGGGACTATATTTGTGACAACACAGAACTTCTATATGGAGGGAGATTCTTTGCATTGACGAGAAATACATAGGTTAAACCTGGATATCTAGGGTCTATTATCCAGTAAATGTGTGTCTACAACATAAAAGACTATTGTTCTTTAGAAAACAACAGTAGCAGATTCAATTCAAGCTAATGTAGCTGCACAGATGACCATACAGAAGATCTAAATGGGACTATATGTATTAAATACTGTACAAATATCATTGATAAATTGTCAAAGTCGTATCTATTGCTCAAAGACCATGACTGGCATATGTATTTGTGTCTGCAAAATTTAAATGAAATCTCTCATTTCCGTATTCAGTGTGACAGCTTGTGTGAAGAACCCAAACATCATTCTAAAGGAAATAAATCATCTATAGTCAGAAAAGACAGATGGTTCCTCGACCTATTTAATCACGCTGTGTGACATTTATGACCACAAATTACTTTGAAGTTTGAGGAGGTTAAACAAAAGCTGCTGGAGTATTTTACATAAAGTTGTGAAATGTCAGGCTGCAGCAATCAAAAGTGGTGAAGGATGAGGGGCATCAGTTACTGTGGTGAAGGGAAGCCTGACTTATTTCCGCGAATCGGTTCTTTAGAACGATTCGTTCAAAGAACCGGTTACAAATCGTCATTGCGTCATCACGTGGTCGCGAAAAAAGCATCTACTGTTCTACTTGTATACTTTTCAACGTATAAAACGTCCTACGACTCTAGACATACTAAAATACAAAAATTCACTCATATCACAGAGTTCTCGTCTGATTACAAACCGCACATGCCACATGCATGCATGAAAGTGACGGTTCTCGGTTTAATGAACGAGTGAGCCGACGACTCGTGATCAGATTCGTGAACGAACCGTTCGGACTTGTTCTGTGAACCGATTCACTAAAAGGATCCGGACATCGCTGCCGCGCGAGGTAATGCAAAGGTTCATAGGAAATATGGGTTCATTGAAGCTTAAAGCACATTGAGTACTGATCGTCGTGGTTTTAAAGCGAACGCACAAACCTAGTGTAACAGGCTTGTTTCCATAGCAGCCCCATTGCAATAAACAAAATTGCATTATCCATAAAATTATCAAAACATTCGCAAGTATATAGGTGAGGCAAATGCACGTATTTGTGCATTTGATAGTCAGTATATGGATGAGCCTCGACTCTGACTCGTTGCTTTTATACATCACGCTATGAGGACGATACTAACGGCCTTAGATGTTGTATTGTGATGTAAGGTAAATAACACTGCGATCAGTGTTGAAAGAGATGCTGTATTTGATATATATCTGATGATTAAAATGTCTTACCTTTTCCTGAGCCCTGGTAATTTTTTTCTGTACACTGCTTGCTATTTTTCCTGCGGATACCCCTTTCCCCATCGGTAATTCAGCCATTTTTATCTGGATTGTGTTATTTGCTAATAACGCGTCAAAAGAGCATTTGTCACAATGTCTAATTCAACAGATTAATTGTTCCCCTCAATGCAGGTGCGTTAAATTCTAGGCCTTATAATAACACTCGCCCCTGGAACAGAATGAGCCTGCACAAGCGCACAAGATACAGATGGCCATTGACCAATGACAATAGCGCAGTCTTAAAGGGACAGTAAACTATTTTTCATGTCACACAGACGTAACCCGTTATTTTAGACCTGTTGTCGATTTTTCAGTGGTTTTACAGTGAAATGTGTCATAGAATGACCAGCTGAATTACTGAAAATGGATTCAAAGCTACTACTTCAAGCTCATAAACAATCATAAAAACTGCACTGAATGATTTGCTTCAGTAGTCTATTTAAATCAATAACATTTGCTTTAAATACATTAAAAAGGAAGAAAAAAGGAAAGTAAATGTTTGTGGGTTGTGCATGGGTCAGCCTCATGCGGATTGGCTTGAACAGAACTCCATAAACTCCAGACTTTCTCCGCAAAATCTCCATCACATTTCAGCAGATGGCTCTGATTTATTTGTGGTACACAGCCAGCCTCTTAGTGGTTCGTGGATCAAACATTTATTGGAGCACCAGAATTAGGCAGTCCAGAGCATTTGATAGTTTGTGGTAAGACCTCAAAGCACAGCCTCTAAGGAAGCTGCAAGTGATGAAATTACTATTTCAAAACCAATAGCCATCGGTTGCATGCACAACAACGAAAACAAAAGGAAAATATTAATATATATATATATATAAGATGAAACATACACTAAACATGTCAAAGGTAAAACCAAATCTTAGTGTATTTGTACTGTGTCAAATATATAGATTTAGGTGGTTTAGGTGAACTCACCTATATGCAAAATAACCACTCAAATCATGCAAACATGCAAATGTAAGAGTGGGTATATATATCCTGTTGTTTTTACAAAATATAAATGACAGCTAAGGATTCCAGAATAATTCTGTTACAAACAAAATACCACTGTAAAAATGCAAACAACTTCAAAACAATTTAAAACCTTCGTAATTCTGAGAGAGAGAAAATAACTAGTAAATCCAAAACATGTAAACCATCCAATAGCCCTTTTTGCTGAATTAACATGACTACACTGCTCCTATTTTGATCCTTCAGCATACACCAACATCCACCATAATAACACAAGTGGTAAAGAGAAAGCCACATGGTGAATGCAGTAGCCTATATTTTTTAAGGTATAGTTCAGTTCAAGTGTTATTGTGTAAAGCATAACACTGCCACCCTTGAACATTTTCTGGTAGTGTATAGAACTAAGCATCAAAGGCTGTCTGACATCCCTTAATTGAATCATTCATGTGTTTTTTTTCAATCATTCATGCATTTATTCATTATTTCCTTTTGTTAATGGCAATTCTTCTCTTTAGAAAACATTTACAGTACAAACAATATCAATATATGCATGCCTTAATCTAAATTAAGTGTATATGTGCAAAATCAAGCATGTCATAATGCCATTATATAATTTAAGAAATGTATTCTCATGCATGGTCTCATTTAACCAACCCCTGTAGCAGTTTCAAACTATCACCAGCAGAGGAGGCACTTTGCACGTGTAGGCCTGTTTGTTCAGAGTATGCTGTTCATGTGTCTATAATGACGTTTAAAGTGGTATTTCCACACTAAACAATTTCGCCCAAAGCGTAACGTGTAGCCTTATAAAAAGCAAGCCCAGCTTGTTTAACAAGGAGACAGTGAACATCGTTTGCAAAGTGACACATAGGGCCATATGTGAAGAAAACTAAATAAGAAACATTGTTTTGTGCAGTAAATACTGTGTAACACATTTTACTTTAGCCTCTGCTTTATGCACGAGCTTACATTTTCCTTTATCTGCTACAAAATAAAGGTTGAAATCCACTACTTATTCCTAACAGAAAGAGCTGTTGCAAAGAAAGTTGTTTGTAATACTATAATAGCCTATAAAACATGGATGTCAGTTTAAATTTTGAATAATTGTGTAAAAATGTTGTGTATTACCATGTTAATTTGTAGGCTATACATAACCCCAACACTCATTTCTTTTTCATTAATAAAAAAATAAGAAACATTTTGTTTTAATGTTTTTAATTTTGTAAATGTTTTTTGTACTGTATTAATATATGCAGATGTATATAACCTAACATAAAAATATAATACTATGGTAACATATCCAAAAGAGCATTAAAGAAAAGCAATTTTTT
>NW_015512869.1:2623-2867 GCF_001515645.1 Sinocyclocheilus grahami | reverse complement strand
CCCTGCACAGATGAACAGAAACAGTATGCTTTGTTTATATACAAAGGTTTCTTTACATGCCATTAATGGCCATTGGTCTAGTTGTCTAATAACATACTGTAACTTCGATGTTCTTGAAGCTTCTTTTCTATTAATAGAATCGTGTCATGTTTCAGCACTAGACAGCGCCAGAAATTAGTCAGAACTTTCCTGTGATACAAATGTGCAATCTTATATTCTTCTAATAATAAAACACATTTCTGCA
>NW_015512869.1:0-2383 GCF_001515645.1 Sinocyclocheilus grahami | reverse complement strand
TTTTATTGTAGGGGCAAAGCATGTAATGCCACATTTGAGAGATATAACAAATAAACGTTCCTCAAGGCCTGTACATTCATATTTGATACTTATAAATAAATATATAAATAAATACAAAATAAAAAAATATGTATAGGTAATCAAAATAACCAATAGTAAGATAATCAATAGTAAAGTTGCTTCAGTAAAAGTTAATCTTGAAATATTAGGCTATTAACAAAATGTTATTCTTAAACATGAATATGCCTTTATTTTCAAAGAAAAATAAACTAACAATCAGACGACAGAGGGCACGATTGCGTACAACGACACATTTTTTGCAAAGTTCTGATCATGTTGATAATATAGAGGCCTTAGAAATTTACATATCAATTATGATAGCCTACTGTAATGCATCGCTGCGATGAATGGTATTTACTTTTTTTTAATCATATATAACTGCAAAGAATTAGAACCAATGCACAACCTTCTAACCCTAAAACCTAGTGGACTTATTGCATTCCTGGGCTCACTGGCAGCAGGGACCTTGCTGAAAAGGAAATGCATTATATTAACATAGTGTTGGCATAAACATTTGATACATGAGAATTATGTTTTGAAAAAAATCATAAAACCGACAGAAAGTTAAAGATAATCCGTTTATTTTTTGTGTATGTTTCGAATTGATTAAATCAAGAATATTGTCTATTTATTTAGGCCTATTTATTTATTGATTGATTTAAGGGGGAAAAAAGTTGCAGGCTGCAGCAGAGAAAAACATAAACATCGTGACAGCTTTGTGACAACGTTCACCATACAACAAATTGCAATTTTCAGCATGTTGCCATAACGTTGTTAGAAGGTTGTCATGTGAGGTTACAAGTGTTGTGGCTGTATTTACTTTGCCCACTTACAGTTACATTGTTTACACTAACATTTTACACACCCACAATTTGAAGAATACGCTTATATGAGTGGACAATTTGATAAAACTAATACTGAATGGGGTGCACAATGCTTCAGCTTCATTCACAGAGGCCCCCATTGTGCACCTCCCCCACTCTCATGTGAATGGTACACTCCAAAGACACGGGGCATGTGAATCAAAATGAAAACACTGAGTGCCATCAGATATACAATAGAAAGAAAGGAAACCGGAGGGATACCAAAAAATGCAGGCACATGATGATACCGAATCAGCTTTTTGAAAGCATCTGGACTTCTTCGAGCAAATGATGCGAAACACTCCATACTACAGGCTTAACGTCGTGACAGTTGTCTTATTAGATCACAGACCGGATTCTGAATGCCTCGGAATGGGAAAAAGCCTTCGCCACAGAGGATGCTTAAACTGAGTTATTAGCGCTTCGCGTGAGCAATTAAAACCACTGACCACGAGCTGTCACAGCGGTAAGTTCTGTGTTTTCCCACCATCTGAGTCCTTTATTGTTCCGATTTTTTTGAACCTTCAAAGTTTTCCAACCTTAATATATCGCGAAAAAATACTTCAAGATGTTTTACTGATAGTACTAAACATTTGGGAGGTTAACGTTATATGTTGGAGGGTTTGTTCAGGTTTTTTTGTTTGATTACGGTGGGCTGAATTACGATGTTAAAATGAAGTATCACAAGACAATTCGAGTATTGTTTCTTCGCCATTTATATCTATATGTGATAGCAGATTTTGGCAGCGGACTCGTTGTCGTTGAGCCATTGTCCAGCCCATTGTGTGTGTGTCCTTTTGTTTCTCGCGCTGTATAGCTACATTATGCGTGTGCGGTTGTTTTTGTCCAATAGTGTGCATAACAGCTGAGTACTGTGTCCTGGGAGCAGCAATAAGCTGTTATCACAATATGCACTGCTATAGTGCTTGATTGTGTAGAAACGTTTTTTCCACCAACACTTAATAAGGTATCCGCCGTGAAAACAAGCGGGACTGATCTCGCGCTCGAGTGCTGTGGACGAGTCACGTGTTCCTCGCGACAGAACTCGCTTATTGTTTTGTGTGGTCGTCACTGTTGTAATCCTGTACCCACACTTTACCAATAAAACATTTCTGGATGAACGATTCACAAACATTGCATTATATTAAATTGGAGGTGACAATAGGTCTTTTGTTTGTGTGTTGCTTGTCTGTAAGGTATAATTATTCAAGGGTGTCTGGCCTAAGGAAGCCCCTGAAGTGTTCATTTGAAGATATGGCTTATTAAAGTTGGATTATTTCAATAGTTTAAATAATGGGAAAATAGGTCTGAATTCACATTAATACAAATTAAATGAAGTTCCAAACTGTGGAAGCCTAACCATTCAGTCTTGTCGATCATCATTACGAGCCTATATAAGCAGCTCTCACTGCATTGTCCCAGCGTCAATTCTTCCAGCATCCCTCCACCTCCCCATCTCC
>NW_015512868.1:7671-7947 GCF_001515645.1 Sinocyclocheilus grahami | reverse complement strand
GAATCGATGCGTTTGTGTAAGAAAAATATCCATATTTAAAACTTTCTAAACCATAATCTCTATCTTCTGCTTACTGTTGTATGCGAGCTCACGAGAGAGTGCGGTTCCAGTGGATGACGCAGGACGGAGGCATAGCACAACTCCGTTTTATATTTGTCTGAAAGAAGCAAGTCATATACACCTAGAATGGCTTGAGGTTGAGTAAATCATGGGGTAATTTTCATTTTTGGGTAAATTATCTCTTTAAATATAATATAATATAATAAAAATAAGAAA
>NW_015512868.1:5226-5864 GCF_001515645.1 Sinocyclocheilus grahami | reverse complement strand
CTAGTGTAACTCATTTGGTCTGTTAAGAGATGTTTTCATCAAGGGAATGATTGCCTAGCTTTACAGGGAGAACAAATAGATGTATTGAGGTCAGTGCCTACAGTACAAACAAAACCTGCTTATTACTACAGGAGAACGAAGAGACAACCAGACGAGAGCACTGAGAGACCAGCCAGACAAGAATGTATCCTCTCATATGAAAAAGATCACAGACATGCTGCTGCATTTCGCAAAAATAATATAACAAATAATGCACTCGAATGCCTTCCTCTTACTACATAACGTTAAAGCGCTGTGAAACTGACAGATATCCTATAAGGACACCTCTGATTCACTTTACATTAGCGTTCATTAATCTCTCACCCCATTCCTCTACCTCTCTACCTCCTTTTATCCTCCCTGAGCTATTCTTCCTCGAGTTTCTATCATTTTCTTCCCATTGTTATAAATCGCCCATGTTTGGCTGAGGGCCACAGCTTGACTGGTAAGATGATCCGTTCTTATCCATCTGTAATCTATGTGAATGTTCCTGGCTGCAGGGCACACCGGAGTCTTTGATGGATGGTAGGATGGCGTGAAGTGCTCAGGGTGAATCGGAAAAGGGGATGTACGCTAGAAAGAGAGAAAGAAGGGGGGGG
>NW_015512868.1:2662-3702 GCF_001515645.1 Sinocyclocheilus grahami | reverse complement strand
TTAGAATCTTAGTGTTTTTCAATTTAATTTAGTTTTCCCCCTAAATTAGGAGTAGATTAAAACAATAGATTAATATACTGAAAACAAAACTAGGGCTACAAAGTGTGGGGGAGTCAAAAAGGTTAAGAAACACTGAATTAGAAACATCTTTAATGTCACTTTTGACCAATTTTAAGCTTAATAAAAGTATTAGATTCTTTAAAAAAAAAAACTTTTGAATGGTAAAAAGTAAATGAGACCTGGGGCTGCAAATTCCAAAATGACCACAAAGCACCATAAAAGCACATAAAATGGTTGTACATTCTTCTGAAACCAAACAATAGCTTTGTGTGAGAAACAGGCCAATTTAGGCACTAAAAATCTTCTTATGAGAGTTCTAGAAACTAGCAATATCTGACTTGTAAGCAAAGTCTTTTTAAAGTATTGTTTGATCTGGTTCACAAAACCAGTCTAAATCATTCATTCACAAATGAATGACACACACAGATCAAAACTCACAACCTGAAGTGTTTAAAAGCTCACTACATTAAAGAAAAAAAATATTCAGAATATAGCACTTGGGGTCATTTTTAAAGCTTGTAATCTCCAAAAGAGTGACCAGGTCCTGTATATTATTCAGAATTTCTCCTTGTGTGATCCGCAGAAGAAATAAAGTCATACAGGTTGTAACAGCATGAAGGCGAGTAAATGTTTTCATCTTTTGGTGAACTAATCCTTTAAAACCGAGAAGCAGACACTGAGAAATACAGAGATGAGAGTGAAAGGAGCAAGAGAAAAAACAAGCAGGGAACTGGGTTAGTCTGAAAACATATTCTCTTTGAACGTAAAGGTCCCAAAGGCGGTGTGCAAAAGAAAAGGCAGAGGAAGACAGAGAGAGGGGAATCCTGACCTGCTTCTATGAATCTCACACTTCAACGCCACTCTCCCTGAATACTGTCACCTAATATAACTGACTGCAGAATAGTTCAATTCTCAGAAGGAAGTGTGTTCATTTTACATTCATCTAGTGCTGACTGAATCGCATGCTGAACAGTGAGAAC
>NW_015512868.1:0-2484 GCF_001515645.1 Sinocyclocheilus grahami | reverse complement strand
ACACACACACACACACACACACACATATATACAAACATAATCACACATCTGTAACACATGCTTACATCCAACAAATGTGTACTGGCAGTCTCCTTATATAAAGACTACGGCTGACCTTGCAGTCCAGCTGAATGTGAGAGGAGGAGGGAGAACTGGGCATAAGGTAAGAGAAGGAGAAAGGCTGACTACTGACGTAGCACCATATTGTGTCCTCTCCTTTAATCTCTTCCACTTTGTTGTTTCTTTCTCTCCCATTTTCATGGTTTTGTTTCCACCTCTCTTCTCCTTTTTACAATTTTTCCTCTCCTCTTTTTCACTATTTTGTTTCCAGTCCTCCTCTATGTTGCAGTTGTTTCCTCCTGTTTCTCCTTTTACAGTTTTGTGTCCTTTTTTCTACTTTTTTGTAGTTTCTTCCTCGCGTCTCCTTTTTACAGTTTTGTCCCATTCTTTTCCCCTTTTTACAGTCTAGTGTCCTCACGCTTGCTTTTTCCATTTTTGTGTCCTTTCTTTTTCCATTTTTGTGTCCTTTCTTTTTCAGTTTTGTTTCCTTCTCTCCTTTTTTACAGTCTTGTTTCCTCCTCTCCTGTTCTTTTTACTGTTTTGTTTCCTCCTTTTTACAGCTTTTCTTCATCTTCTCTCTTTTGTAGTTTTGTTTCCTCCTTTTCTCTCCTTTACAGTTTTTTCTTCCTCTTCTCTCTCTTTACTGTTTTGTTTCCTCATTTTTTACAGTTTTTTCTTCCTCTTCTCTTTTTACTGTTTTGTTTCCTTTTTTTCTTTCCTTTTTACAGTTTTGTTTCCTCCTTTTCTCTCCTTTTTACAGTTTTTTCCCCTCTCATCTGTTTACTGTTTTGTTTCCTCTTTTTCTCTCCTTTTTACAGTTTTTTCTTCCTCTTCTCTCTTTTGTACAGTTTTGTTTCCTCCTGTTCTCTCCTTTTTAGTTTTTTCTTCCTCTTCTCTTTTTACTCTTTTGTTTCATTTTCTCTCCTTTTTACAGTTTTTCTTCCTCTCCTCTCTTTTGAACAGTTTTGTTTCCTCCTCTATTGTCGTTTTTAGTATTGTGTCCTCCTCTCCTTTTAGTTTTGTTTCCTTGTCTCCTTTTTAAAGTTTTGTAAAAATATACAGGTTTTTCCTACCCTTATCTTTAGTTTTGTTTCCTCCTCTCCTTTTTAGTTTAGTTTCCTCCTCTTCTCTCCTTTTTACAGTTGTTCCTTCTCTCCTCTCTTTTGTATAATTTTGTTTCCTTTTCTTCTCTCCTTTTTGCAGTTTTTCTTCCTCTTTTCTTTTGTAGTTTTGTTTACTCCTCTCCTTTGTACATTTTGTTTCCTTCATTAACTGACCTTTACTGTTTTTGATTGACTGAATGAATCGGTGATGAATTTTTTACTGTCCTCACTGTTTTTCCTCTTTTTCTCCTCTCCTTTACTGTCTTGTTTTTTTTACTCATCTAGGCCTAATACTTCTGTTCATACCTCTCCTCCCCTCATTTTTACAATTTTTCCCCTTTTCAGATTTGTCTTTTTCTCCTTCACTGTCATCAACTTTCTTCTCCTTTTATTGTGTCTTCCTCTCTTTTTTCCACTGTTTTGTGTTTGTGAAGCAAAGGTGAGTGTGACAGAGAGCTCCATGGAGGTGCAAAAGTGAAAGTCTGCTGATGCCGCTTCTTTCATTTGTTATTGTGCTGCATTTTTTAATGAGTCAACTGCCCCCTCTGCCACACAAAGGCCTGATTGAATGTGGCATCCCATTATCATGTAAAAGAGCCCTGCTTCATCTTTGAGCTGCTGACTGACAGCTGATATCATCTGAGTAATTGCACTGGAGCTCACAGAGGGAGCAGGGGATAAGAGATTTGGAATTTTCTGGAGCTGGTGAGAGGGAGTATGGAGGGGGCGGTGGATCTTCTCTTCAATCGTCTCCACCAGGAAGAGTCTTCTGGGATGAAAGCTGTGTTTTATGCACTGTTAGACTGTGTTTTAGACTATTACACAACACTGCGCAAGAATCCTCTGCACGCGCGCACACACACATACACTCAGGTGGGCGGTAGAACAGAATGGCTAAACGCACAGCAGAAAGGTTACATGTGGTGTGAGCCAGAAGAGGAGGGAAGCAACTGCAGACACTAAACTCAACAGAGCGCAACGTACAAGTTTGTGAAGCTACTTTAAAGTTGGAGGAGCTTGAAGCATGACAAGCTTTAAAGATCCACAACAGTATTGAAAAAGATGCAACAAAAACGACTAAAAGCAGCAAACTTATAAATGACATATGTTGTAATTATAAATATGCTACTGTTTAAAAGTTTGAGGTCAGTAATACTTTTTAATGTTTTTTTAACGAAAAGCTGCATTTACAGTATTTAATCCAACATACAGTAAAAACAGTAATATTGTAAAATATTATTATAATTCAAAATAAATATTTTCTGCTGTTATATGCATTAAAATGTAATTTATTCTTGTGATGGCAAAGCTGAATTTTCAG
>NW_015512867.1:6616-7948 GCF_001515645.1 Sinocyclocheilus grahami | reverse complement strand
GGGGTGCCTCCAGGACCAGGGTTGGGAACCACTGCTCTATATAATGGTTTGTCAAAAGAAAAAAAGAGCTCAAGTTGCTTATGAGATTATGACTAAACGTTTATTCTTGAATTTGCACTCAACACTGGTCTCTCGAGGAATACAAAAATATCCACTAGGTGTCTCTCTTGCACCTTTGTTTCCAAGTGCAGAACAGGTTGTTCAAAAAAAACTACATTTTTTTTACAAACCTCGTCACATAATACATACTAGGAGGACTAAGTTTACCACTGGCAAACAATAAAAATCTAATAATAAATTGTAGTAAAATTCTACTCAATTACAATTGAACAAATAGAGCAATAAAATACATTTTAAAATGTAGTAAAACATATAAATTAAGTAATATTTATTAAAAGATACTATAGGAATATTAAGATGTTAAGGAAAGGCCATTCTGACTGAAACGATGCCATCTTGTGGTCTCCCCCAATAAATGGCCATGCTTCTCCTTATTTTCACAATCCTCTTCATCTGGTAGATGGTCTGCGGAATCCTCAGGGTATTTCGAACAAAGATATGAAGATGTTGGCATAGAGAGAAATAGTTTAAAATCTAGAATATATTATGCACTAAATAATTTCATGCACTTCATGCAAATAGTTGTGTTATCTTTATTTTTTTGCTGTGGTCTGAGGTTTGTCTGGATTTAACATGCAGTAAGGTTTAAACAACAGATTTATGAAAGAGCCAAATAACTGCCTCATAAAATGGGTAAATAGTTAGTAATTAAACAAAGTATGTACATAAAATACCCTTACTCAAGATGTCAAAAACATTTTGCATTATTTTTCCTTCACCTGGCCTATTATGAAAATTTTAAAGAGCCATTATTTTCAAATTAAAATCATACAGTGATTATAAGAAACATTGTAAACATGTTTTTAGTTAGTTTCAGTATATTTCAATATAATTATACCACAACAAAATATTTTATATTTTTATTTGCGATGATTGGCGAGTTTACAGTTTCCAGCAACCCTGTAAAGGTAATTCATACACGTATTATAATTCATCAGTTGCACTGCAAAGTTATATTGGTGATACATTATAATATATTATTTGTTTACTTACATATTTAGCTTTGATTTCACCAGCCATCATGCCATGCTCAGATGTCTGTAATTTTTTACATTTTTAAACATGTAAAAAAACATTTTTTCTTTAAAAATAAAATTGAAAATAAAATATAATTAAATGTATAAACACATAATTAACAGTATATATTATATACTACATCAATTACAGTACTGATGAAAGGTTTGGGCTCAATTTTCCAACGTTTTTTTTTTT
>NW_015512867.1:5157-5811 GCF_001515645.1 Sinocyclocheilus grahami | reverse complement strand
TTTACAATCACAATTTGTCTGAATACCTTAAAATATGCAGAACCTGGCAATACTAAGACCTATACCATATCTACATACAATGTTTCAAACTGATCATGTCATTTCCTAACCATCTGTGTCAGAAGTATCATCCTCAGGGACAAGGTCCTTTGATGCTGTGGGGGTGGTAGTAGAGCAGATCTGAGCGTGCTCAAGCTGGTCCATTAGTTTAACGTACCGGCCACAGTCAGAGCAGCGCTCCGTGCGACTCCCACAGGACACTTTGTGCTCTTTTAGATTGCTCAGAGGATGCTCAAGCTGACAAAACTCACAGATCGGAGGCCTCTCAGTGCACTCATCTTTCTGTAAACAAGGAGAGACAGAAACAACAAAGGAATAAGTGTGAAAACACTCTAAAAGAGAGCAGCCTCAGACATAAAATTTTCACAGTGCGAGACTGAATATTCACCTCATGATCCAATAGATGCCTTCTCTCCATCTTTTTATTGCACATCTTACATTTTACCTGTGAGACATAATGAAAAATGAGTCCACTGACATGGTTTCTCAGAGGGGGAGATTACAGAGTAAGAAGCATGTCAAGTGGGAAACGTTTAGCTGGGAAATTCGTCCCAAATAATCTTTTGTGACATACAGGGCCAAGGGCCTGTAAAA
>NW_015512867.1:0-2242 GCF_001515645.1 Sinocyclocheilus grahami | reverse complement strand
ATTTTTAATTTATAATATATATATATATATATATATATAATAACCAATTTTCCTTTTTTATTTGTAATCTAATTTAAACAACTTTTTTTTTTTACATTTTAAAATTAGTAAAAAAAAACAGTCAAGGTTAGTTGAAATAAAAAATAATGTTTAAAATGTTTATCATTTTATATAATAATTTATATAATTAATTTATGTGTGTTCACATGAGTACAAATAAACATGATTAAAATGTAAATATCTTAATATAATATTAGATAAAAGCCACTTTATAATGATAGTAAAATACTTGTATTTAAACAAAATGCATAACACAAGATGGAAATTAAAACGTAGTAATAAAAGTAATACGTAATAATAAATAAAAACCATTTGATATTTAAAAGCATGAGTAAAAAGATAAATTTTCAGCTTTCTTTAAAAAATATTTAGTGCATTTTAATATAGATATTTAATTGATTGAACAGAACATTAAAAAATGGCCTTTAAATTGGTGCTAATATAAGACCATCTCAGACCAGACCATCTCATCCTGGGTTTTTTGGCATATACATGTAAATTAAACTACAAGCTGATGGATTTCTTTTTAGAGAGAAGTCACACTTCTGGCTGACTGTCAGGTGTTGCAGTGCCATATGCTCATTTTCAATTCCTGTCAAATCTAGTCATATGATTGCAGGGAACAGAATGGGTTGATAAAATGCAGTATATTTGAAAATGCGGTCATTTTCAGATTAATGCTATATATACATATGTTCATCCAACCAAACCTTATGGCATAACACCAAAGAATATTTCCAAAGAAGGTTACCAAGGCAACCCCAGAAAGTGCACCAATTAGAAGGCGCAATGGCTCTCAAACACTAAACTGCCAAGAGATTGAAGGAGATGGAGACAACAGCTCTAAACAAACAGACAAATGAAAGAACCAGGCAATGTTCAACAGGCTCTTTTAGTGGAAGACGGCATTAGCCACTACTTGAGGTTGTTGCTGTGCACAGAGGATATGGTTTTCTTGCCCAGGTTGTGACATTTCCATAAAACTCATCAGATATGTCATGTACCCCTTCATGTCTATGATGTACTGCTTGTGAATCCAGATTATTGATTTTCCTCCAGTACGTGCGAGTGAGAGTGTGAGTGGACATTTATCTGATTGGATCCCAATGGTGGCCGACCGCATTGACCACATGCTGTTCTAATGGCCAGTGAGGCACATGTGTCTGCATGTGAAAAAACAACTGTGGAGTGGAATCTTCCTCTTTGAGCAGATTCATGTTTTCATTGTGTTGCAAAGCTTACTGTGAGAACTTGAGCTCTGGACTGTTTGTTTATGTGTTGTGAATCTACTACCCTCTTTACACTGCAAATGTAGACACTGCATCTGAAAATGCATTTACAGAATATTAATGCTGCAGATAGGCAACATTTTTTTTTATTTTGTTGCACAATGTTACTGTATTATCGCCCAGCCCTTCATATAAACTTACAGTAGAATACTTGCATATATAGCATATCTCAACTGCTTGATTGCTTGCAATATTGCATATGTATAATATGTAAATGTAGTATATTATCTAAAAGCTCTAATATACTAAATGCAACTATAAGGCATGAGCATATTAAGATGTTATAATAACATTAACATCATTATTTTCTTTAAGGATAGCTTTGAAACCGTGTGCACTGTGAAAAGTTGAGAAAAAATACATTTACACAAATTTCAACAGCAAAAACAGTGTTATAAAATGAATGATTTATGATTTTATAATAAATTATAAATGCATAGTATATTTTGTCATGAAAGGCTGGTATGATGCTATAATGCTGCATTGCATTAGCACTTGAACAATATAATAGGACCATTGGTTATTGGCTGATATTAGATATTTTGTATTTTAATTTATTGATATGTGTTGTTATTGTATAGCCTACGCGCTAGCCGATATTGAATATTTCACTGTGCATATTAATTTAAAGTTAATTCTTTAAAAACACTGATTTGGGAACTCTATTAAATGTAATCTTTAGCTATCTTTATTTTAGAATGAAAAAATAAATAAAAATCATCTTGTACATTATAATTTTAAGATGCCTATTCACTTATAGCATATAAAATAATTTATTAAAATTTTTAGTGATTTCTTTGAATTTAATTATATAATGCAGAATTTGGTCACACTTTATATCAAGGTCCATTCTCGCTATTAACAAACCATCAACTACAACTTTTGCCTCAATA
>NW_015512866.1:7274-7949 GCF_001515645.1 Sinocyclocheilus grahami | reverse complement strand
TATATATTTAAATGCATTTTCAAATGTGCCTATTTATGGCTTGATTAACTTTTTCAGATTAATACATTAAAACATATTCCTTATTTTCTGAAGCGGCACTCCTAATCCTCAATATGCACATCTGAGCAGTTTGTAAGCAGTAGTTGGTTGTGTGTGTGTGTGTGTCTGTCATTAGGCTGTGCTGTCCAGCATTGTGTTTGTAAATCTGAAGGGAATGTTCAAGCAGTGTCTATGGAAGAGCAACAGAGTACTGTAGTCACAGGTACTCTTTGCTTGGCAGGGTGTCTGACACAGAACTGTACTTAGAAACAGAGTCATATAAAGAGGTGAGACTTTCTTACAGGCAATCCTCTCATTTACATGTGTGTGTGTGTTTGTTTATGGTACTTATATTATCTATATTTGTGTTTCTGGACAGGCTAAAGCAATCCCAGGTATCACTATCTTCCGTTCCTCTGCAATGATCGACTATGCAAATGCTGAACTCTATCAAGAGGCTGTATTAAAGAAGGTGGCACACACAACAGATGAATTAAAGACTACAAATGAATTAAAGACAGGATTAAAGACAACAGCTTTCAGCTCTTCTTTCTTTCTTTCTAGAGTGGAATTAATGTTCCGAAGCTGCTCAAGCTGAAAAAGAGGGAAGAGGAGAAGGCAAAAAAGAAAGAAGTG
>NW_015512866.1:2831-4310 GCF_001515645.1 Sinocyclocheilus grahami | reverse complement strand
AATCCCATACGTTTCCAGCCGTGGTGAACTGGGAGAAGAGTATAGTAAACTTTATAGGTACCTAACGTTACACAATTTGAATATGATATCAATAAAACATTAAATTATATTTGAAAGGATTGGGGATTACATTGACATCGGTGTGTATTTTACAAACTACAAATGTATGTTTTGCTAGTACTTATGTACATTTAAATATCTGAAATGGATTGTAGGTAAATGCCCACCTCATCCAGCCCATTTCCTTTCTGTCATATCATATCCTGTTACTATTTTGGTGTGAGAGCTGCTGCAAACGACAGGAGGAGTGAACAACTGTCCAAATCAATCAAGCTGAGCCTTTTGCAATCTCGTTTGACTGATTAGATCAATAATATAGTTGATTAGTTTCATTCGCCAATCTGCTAACACGTGCTCTACCCAACAGAAAACAAACATGCTGAAATATTATTCAGGAAAACGATAAACTCTCTCCATCGTCAGACAAGGGTTTATCAGTAATATTTTACAGGGGCATAGCAGTATTTCACTGTTTGTATCTAAAAAGGGTATCTATTTATACTCCATTTTTAATACAACAACTGTGGCTGTCTGTCAAAGGTTCTTTCGGCCTGCGACGCAAGTGAAACGCTATTGGCTTGTTTCTAGATGAGGGTTGAGATCCATATATCCCACCCTGACTTCATGCTTCATAACATCGAGGAAGTTAAGCCACGTCATGGGAAAGAAATGCTGATAATGTTGTCGGACCTGCTTTTAACACCTTAAGGTGAGGAGTGACCCTCTTCGCCCTCTTACAAAACTTGCATGGACTTAACTACCTCAGTTTGTTTTCTCTCAATGTCTCGATAAAGCATAACACCATCAGCAATCAGTGGAGAAGAAGAGAAACACTTTCAAAAGGCATGTTTGAGTTTGTTTCAGAATAGACTGAAGCATTTGTGTGATTCTCCTGGTTGTGTTTGAAATCCTTAGTAGTTTGCTGGAGCTCTCAAACAGTGAAAATGGATTCATTCTCTGTGAAGGAAATGTCTTGTCCGATTTGCTGTGAAATCTTCAGGGCTCCTGTTCTTCTGTCGTGTAGTCACAGTTTCTGTAAGGAGTGTCTTCAACAGTTCTGCAGAACCAAGTACACTAAGGAGTGTCCTGTCTGCAGGAGGAGATCGTCAAAGGATGATCCTCCATGTAATCTTGTGTTAAAAAACCTGTGCGAGTCATTCCTGAAGAAGGGGGGAAAGGAGAGCCACTCATCGGGACCTGAGGAGGTCTGCAGTTTACATCATGAAAAACTCAATCTCTTCTGTCTGGAGGAGAAGCAGCCTGTGTGTTTAATGTGCAGAGATTCACAAAAACACCTCAATCACACATTCAGACCCATCAGTGAAGTAGTTTCAGCTCATACGGTAGGACAAATGGGTTTCAATAAATGTGACACTGGACCACAAAACCAGTCATAAGGGTCAATTTTTCAATGGTATG
>NW_015512866.1:1153-2591 GCF_001515645.1 Sinocyclocheilus grahami | reverse complement strand
CCCCAGTGACTTAAGACTGCTTTTGTGCTCCAGGGTCACAAATAAAGAAACAGTGGAGCACAGATATCATCACATTCATGCACTCAGCATTTCTTTCCACCTTTTTGCTCAACCTTGTATCACATATCGCTGTAATCTCTTGATATATTTTATTTTATGTAATTCTAGGAAGAGCTGAAGTCCTTACAAGAAAAACTTAAACACAGAGAGAAAATTAAAGAAGAGTGTGTGAAAATATCTCAACACATTCAGGTGAGGATACCCATCAAGAGTCAAATACATATCTATACACAATTATGATTTGTAATATTTAATGTAACAGATTCCATTTACAGTGATTCCTGATTTAGTGTATTTTTTGTAAATGACAAGCAGCAGATTGCTTTTCGTTCATTAACCCCATGGTCATGAACTTTCAACTTTCAATTAATACTTCAGGACGATTTAGAATATATTAGAATACATATATATAATTCTTTAGAATGCAAGAAGTGTGAACAGAATGTAATGTTTTCAAATAAATGTTTTAAACTCTACATGTGCTTTAGTATGTTAGTCAACACATCAAAACGAGTGTACTTCTTTAAAAAGCATGAGAAAAGATTATTAAAATGTAATGATTTAAAATTTACTTTAAAGTAAAACTTCTATTTTGACATTATAACAGTGCACATATTAAAAGTGAATTTAAGTGTGTTAAAGTAAATTCTCTTTAAATAAACTAAATACATTTTATTTCAATAATATAGTATGTACAATGTAAAAATACATTTGTAAGATTTGAAGTACACTACAAGTGCACACTTGTTCATACTTAAGTGTAAATGATCAAAGTGAATGTGATTTCATTTCAGTGTCAGGCGGAGCACACTGAACGTCAGATTAAACTGGAGTTTGAGAAGCTTCATCAGTTTCTCAGAGATGAAGAAGAAATTGCCATCGCTGTGCTGAGGGAGGAAAAGGAGCAGAAGAATCAGATGATGCAGGAAAAGTTTGAGGAGCTCAACAGACACATCTCCGCTCTTTCACACACAATCAGAGACCTGGAGAAGATGATGAATGGCAATGAAGTTTTGTTTCTAAAGGTCTCATTTCAGATAACTGATTCATTAATTAATCACTGATTCAGTTATTCATTATTTGAGAAAATAATAAGTTGTCTGTTTATTTTCCAGAACTTTCCAGATGCGATGGAAAGGTGAGTGATCGGTTCGTGTCCCTTGTGTCTCTGGTTCTGAACACATCACAAACCCACTGCAGTTCTGACTCCTGAATGTTCTCCCAGAGTCCAGAGCTTACGGTCGGATGCACAGCTGGCTTCTGGAGCTTTGATTAATGTGGCACGTTACCTGGGCAACCTGCCATTCAGAACCTGGAAGAAGATGCAAGATGTTGTCCAAAACAGTGAGTCGTTAGAAAAGTGACCCCCCCCCCCCCC
>NW_015512866.1:0-233 GCF_001515645.1 Sinocyclocheilus grahami | reverse complement strand
TGCTGCGATTTATTTCCCAAAGCCACTCATATACTGCAGAAACACTCAAGCAAGCAAAACATGCGCAACACATGCATGTATTTGTACTAGTGCAGAATGAGAGGGACAAATACAGTACATCCTAGTGCATTTCACACAGGCTGTTAGTTTCACTTTCGCCAGAATGCCCCATAAATGTATATAGTGAATATAGTGAATGCCCCTATAAATTGTCTTATATTTACGATTTAGTT
>NW_015512865.1:7690-7959 GCF_001515645.1 Sinocyclocheilus grahami | reverse complement strand
TTTTTTTTTTTTTACAAAATTAAAAAAACAAAATATATATATTAAAGTTATTTTAAACTGCAACAATACTTCCCAATATTACTGTTTTACTGTGTTTTTTGATTAAATAAATGCAGCAATGGTGAGCATACGAGATTTCATAAAAAAAAAACGTATCACACTTACCAAGTTTTGAACAGTAGTGTATATCTGTCAGGATTATGGACTATTCTGTGTGTGTTTTTGCCCTGTGACCCAGTTTCTTCCTCATGTTGATTGTGTTAATTTGA
>NW_015512865.1:3147-6145 GCF_001515645.1 Sinocyclocheilus grahami | reverse complement strand
CCTCCCTCCTTCGTCGCCCCCCTGGTCTCTGTCTGCCGGCCTCCTACCCGATATCCGTCCTCCTCCGGAACTTCCTCCCAAGTCCCTACCCACGCCTTCCTCTGTTGTTGCTACGGTGCGAGGACGCACCTTCCAGGAGGGGGCGTTATGTCAGGATTATGGACTATTCTGTGTGTATTTTTGCCCTGTGACCCAGTTTCTTCCTCATGTTGATTGTGTTCATTTGATTCCAGGTGTGTCTCGTTCCTCCCCAATTATACTGCCTTTAAAAGCCCTAGTCCTTTCAGTTCTTGTTTGTCGGGTCTACTTGTTGAATGTTTTCCTGTGGATTATTAAACACTGTTATTCAAGTACTCCTTGTTTCCTCGTTTCTTGCTCCCCAAGTGAATTGTGACGATATCATATTAATTTTTATTTACAATCATGCATAATGAAGATGATGCAAAACAAGCAAATCCAATTATATATGGTTTTGTTTGGCTAACAAATTATGCTGTTAAGGGAATAGTTCACCCAAAAATGGAAATGTTGTTGTCTTTTTGAGTGAACTATCCTTTTAATATATCTGTAATCTCTTCATGTATATTTTGGAAAATGTAAAGAACAAATGTGATCTTATATAGATGGGCAACATGGTAATTTAGTGCTTAATATTAGAATTAGGTAACATTTAGATTTGTTATTGAGGCCTAATTTATCCTCTCTCTCGCTCTCTCTCTGTGCCACCTTCTCTAATATATGTATTCAAATTCATCTCTCTTGTTCTCATTTTTCTTTTATAGTATGCCATTTTATTTTTTTTCCCCCCATACTGGCTTTATTCTTTTTTTTCCCACACTAGCTGTGATCCCTTAATAAGCATGCATCTAAACACCTTATTCAATATTAATAACTGCACATAATTTCCCCCTTGTTTTGCCAAAATCATATTCCATCTCTGACCCAATTTCTTCTTGAGATGTAATATACTGTGTATCTGGATCAACTGTATTATATATTGGACTAATTCCATCAAAACAATAATTTTGACATTGCTTGTTCACTCAGTGGAGGTGTGAGCGATTCAGCGGCATAATCTGTTTTCTTCCATTAAAAATAAACCTATAATTAAGCTGCGTATTTATGTAATCTGTCATCTCGTCTTTGACTAAACAGTGCCTTTAGCAGTATCTTTAGTAGTTTAGCAGTATAACTGCATTATTGTTTGTAGACCACTTTTTAGACAACTTCAAGCAGTTTATCAACGTTTACAATGGCAAAAGAAATCATACACAAACAAATGACTCTTGTGACCTGGTTCTTTTTTTAGTTTTAAAAACATGAAATGCGACATTTGTAGTCCGATTCACACATGTATGTTCTTTTTAGTGAATCAAAAACCAAAAGTGTGAACACTGTGGACCGATTCCCAAATGATTGGCTCTTATTAGCCGGTTCTTTTTTGGTAAATAAAAAAAACATGAGCAGTGCAGTCAGATTCCAAAACTAATGACTCTTATGAGCTAGTTATTTTTAGTGAATCAAAAACACAGCTCAACTAGTGTAGTTTGATTCATGAATGAATGAGTCTTATGATCCCATCTCTTTTAGTGAATAAAAAACATATATTGTGATCAGTGTGGTCTGATTCCCGAAGTATTTAATTAAAAATTCAAAAAGACGAGTTACTGTTTAGAATAGTCTGACTTCACTGATCTGAATCGGTCGGAGCAATTACTGAATGAACATATGACTCTCTTGCTGTACTGTATCAAATTGAAGTAGCCATATATTTTAGTTAATGCTAGTGAGGCTGTCCTGAGAAATGATGCAATAATCCCACCATATTGCCTTTTCTTCTCTTCTCTCTCAATGCTCAAACACAGAGCTTTCTATAGCTGCCTGTTTGTCGCAGTTGTGCTCGAGGCTTATGGATTGGCTTTTGATTTCTTCTTCCTTCAACTTGATAAATCACTCTGACAGCCAATCCCTCTTTCCTTCTCTTCCCCATCTTTTCCCCACCGCTTCCTTGTCTGTCTGTCTTGCTTCTCTGTCTCTTACCCCTTTCTCTCTCCTTGATTTGGTGGCAGTGAGCATATTAAAAGCATTGGTTTAAATTATTGGTATGAGTCATAGCAAACTCAACAGCAGACATTCAGTTATTGTGAAAATACTGAATGGGACTCATAAGGATACACTCATTCATGGTAAAAGGTGAGAGAGAAAAGGCAGGGAAAAAAAGAAAATTGCACAGTAGCTACATAATGAGTCCTTGTGTATGTGTAGACCTACATGTGTCTTGTGTGTGATAGTGAATGTGTTTTTCTTTGGATTCGATGTGCGTGTAATCATCATTAGGCAGTGGCACATCTGATTACCTCTATGTCCTCTTTGCACCTTGAGCACCATGACAAGTGCTGCAATCTCCAAACGCTCCCCCAAGACATGAATTTTCCTTTGAAGTTCTTTGCACAGCATTATGGGTACCTAGATACAACACAACCCATTCCCACTGGCACATGCACGCTAACTTACTTCACCACCCATTACTTACATCAGAGCATCTTGTAGACTCAGATTAGTCTGTAATAGGTAAAAGTAAAAGGTACAGACGGGTTTGACCTTTTGAATAAATGAACTCACTTGTCATTACCCATGGGGCATAATGCTATTGCCTCTCAAATTTATAGGCACTTAGGCATAAGGTTGTTTGTTCAGCTACCTTGCCTTTCAACAGGTCTAATTAACTATATTAAAAGCATAATGGCTTTAGATTGGGTTTTCTCTCATATAATCTTATGAGGGTGGAGGATTATGCTCTGAATGACATACTCTTATATTTTTGCACTATACTTTGCATTCGAATTTTGTGTATGAACGTGTACTGCAAAAAAAGAAAAGGCTTCCAGTGTCAGCCATTTTCAGTCCATTATTTTACCTGAAACTGCATAATTGTTGTCAATATTATTGTATTGTATGTGTGTGTTATTGCAGTTTATCACCACTGATAATCTACTAC
>NW_015512865.1:2663-3137 GCF_001515645.1 Sinocyclocheilus grahami | reverse complement strand
TGTATCGTGAAAAGCACTATACAAATAAACTTGAATTGAATTTTATTTTATATACAAGGGTTATTGTAGTTAACTAAAACTAAAATAAAAATACTTCAAATGAAATTTGAACTTTAACTTCAACTTTAACTTAAAATAAAAAAAACTTGATTCACTAAAATAACTGAAAATAAAATAAATTAAAAATAAAATTAAAATATTATTTTTAAATATTAATAAATACTATTTCTCATTATTATATGTAATAAAATATATAACAATGTGTGTATGTGTTTTTATATCACTCTAACTTGACAAAATTGGGCAAATAATTGCCCATATGTAATAAATGCAACCAAACTACCTTCGGGAAATGAAATAAAGACTGAACTGAAATCCAAGGGATAAATTCATCCTTAAAGGCAGGGTAGGTGATTTGGTTCAAAAATGTTTTTTTGTTATGCTGGTTGAAAGTCTCTTCACATCCCGATAACA
>NW_015512865.1:0-1297 GCF_001515645.1 Sinocyclocheilus grahami | reverse complement strand
TAGCACGCCTGCTTTTGGCCCGACAGTGGAAACGCGGCTATTGAGTTGCTGGCTAACCTCTGGTCTACCTGTGCATGTTCATGCGTTTTGGAGGAGGCGTGGCTTTGTTTCCTGGACATTGTGAAAAGCTAGCCAATCAGATCTGATCAGAAAGTGTTTTCAGTTTTGTGTGCAGTATGAATAAGACATTAGACTGAGAACAGGCAGTAGGCGGTCTGTGGGCGTGGCGTCTGCATCTGAGACTAGTGTTGCCATGAACCCGGCGGGCTTTAGGACCCCACCATAGCAAAAGAAAGGGAAATGTTTGATGGATCGAAGTTCATCCAAGCTTTCTGTCGGCGTGGTAATGTTACACATGATAAGAGACGCAATTTAATTCCGTGTAATTCACTTGAATTGATCTGGATCGCTGCTAACCAACAGAAGCTGATGACAGTAAGCATGTGACGGGCTGTAGTGTTTGAAGCTCGCTCGGGGATCTGTCAGCAGTGCGGAAGAGAGAGAGGGATGGGGCAGATATATTCCATCAAACTGACTCACAAGAGACTGCAATGATGCGGAGATTCCTTCGCCAAATACAGCCCGAGCATCATTCAACCTAATAAAAGGCAGAAGCATGCTTGCTCGGATAGACCCGTGAGCGACACACAGCAGTGACATTGATGAAGCCAGCTGTCACTCGCTACACGCTCCTGAAGCCTCGAAACACGCGAGGATCTTTGACAGCTCGATTCTGGAAGTGAAACTTTTCTAGAACGTCAGGACTCGGACTGATTCGAGTGCCATCGGCTTGAGCTGAATCGAAAGCAACTTCAAATCGCGGGAGATTGTTGAACAAAAGACACGCGACCAAGTTCATACGTGAGTACAGTTATCATATCAGCGTGTGGATGGCGACGGTGTTCTGTTTCGGTCATTTACAGCAGCGGTGGTCGAGCGAGGCACTTGACAATAAGACAGAGGAGAAGCTGTTGCAGTGCTGTTTGAACAATGCAGCTGGTTACTTAAGTGAGGAGAGCAGAAGGGGCGGTTTCTTACTCTGAGAGCCCCCTTCTGTAACCCTGATTACACTGTGCTATAACAGGAGTGTAGGCTAGTCAGAAACGAAGATTTGTGTTTGCTGAACTGAACCGAACCGAAGCACAATAAGTTGTCATGTAGCCTACCGTTAACCACTGCAGTTATGTCTTTATAGCGCTGTCATTTCTTTTAACGTTGTGTTACTGTGATGACGTCAATAAACAAATTGCGATTTGCATGAAACAGTGGGATTATTTGAATATAATTGAAATACATA
>NW_015512864.1:5900-7950 GCF_001515645.1 Sinocyclocheilus grahami | reverse complement strand
ATTTGTTTTTATAAATCCAGTGGTCAAATGCTGTGTGACCTCTCAGTTATCTGTGTACATATAGTCAGTGACTAGTGACTGTTTTTTGTGTGAATGTCCACAAAACTGGAAGTTTTTCTGTATGTATGTAAGTGGTAGGCTATTTTAGAAAGGAAAATTTAAAATAAGAAAAGTAGAATTATGGATAATGTCTTGCTATTTTGTGAATAATATGTAATCATGTAATCAAAAAAGTAACTGTAATCTGATACAACTATTTTAAATTTTAATTTAATCTTATTACAAGTACTTAATTTTTGGAATTTGATTATGTAATTCAGATTACATGTAATCAGTTACTACCCAGCAGTGAAGATGACATTTATTAATTCTTGACAACCTTTAACATGAAGCCACGAGAGAAGAGTTTGTAGTGAAGTGGCAAATTTGCATTAACCAACTGAAATCTCCTTGATTTGAACGAGACTTCTGTGTCAGCTGTGCTTCCTACATCACTACAGTATTCTTGCCCCTGAAAGATATTAGTCCATGGAATATTGAAACTATACTATAGTCTGCTGGTCCTTCCAGGTTTGGAGATGTCTTGAGAAGTTTTCTTTCATGTGTGGTCCAGTGTTCCTGAGTTTTGAAACAGTCTTGTGGCTAAAATCTTCTTTCAAGTGTTGATTCATCTGCTGTGATTTGAAAAAAGGACTTGGAAAAAGAATGGAACAACTGTTTCATAGGCATCGGCTCCCTGTTGCTTCCTGTTACTTTTAGTTTGACAAGGTTTGTATGTGTGTGTTTAGGGGGAGGGTCTCTTGTGGAACAGCTGCTGGGTGTTTTACACAGCTCACACTCCCCTCCTTTACACACGCACGTACACACACACACACACCTGTCTTCCCCGAGCAAAGAGTAACATGCACAGTAAAACCCAAGACTTAAGAGGTGCCAAGTTGGTTGGTTGTTTGTTTACAGGTCAGCAAAATGGTGACAAATTTTCCCTGGGAAGTGTTCAGACCACACAGACAACGGATGTGCCACCCGAGGAAACATTTTATAATTCACAATCGTGCCATTCTTTGCATATGACTGAAGATTTTTACATTTTTTGAAGTAAATGTAAAAGGTTCTATTCCACTAAGCAAGCACACTAGGGTATCCTGGGTAATTACAAGTTGCAATGACTTCGCTAATTATGTTTTGAGTTTTGTAATCATGTTCCTCTGCGGTTCCTTGTTCTGGTTGGTTGTAGTAACTTGCTTAATATTTTGCGAGGCTGTTAGCATGTTGCTATGCTATTCCTAGAGTGTTCTGGGTGACTTAAACAACTTTGCTAACATTTATGTTGTTGTTAGCATATTGTTATGCAGTAGAGTGTTCAGGTTGGTTGAATGATCTTTGCTAACTTTGAGTGGTTGTTAACGTGATGTCATGCGGTTTCTAGGGTGTTCTGGTGGCAAACAACTTTGCTAACATTAAAGTTGTTGTTAGCATGTTGGTATGTGAGGGTGTTCTGGTGGTTGAAAACATTTTGGTAACATTTTAGTGGTTCTTAGAGTGTTCTAGGGGATTATAATGAGGGACTGTTAGCATGTAGATATGTGGTTCTTCAGTTGTTCCTGGTTGCAATGACTTGGACATGAGTATCTTAACCTAGCATGTTCTGAATAATTGTTACCACATAGCTATGCTGTTCGTAGGTTGTTCTGGGTGGTTGCAACAACTTTTCTAACATGTTCTGAGTGGTTGTTAGCACATTGTTTTCCTCAAATGGTGCTCTGGGTCGTTACAACGCCTTTGCTAATATGATCTAAGAGGTTGTTAGAAAGTTGCTCTGTGGTTCTTAGAATGTTCTGGGTTGTTTCTAGGACATTGCTAAGTGGTTTCAGGGCATCTGAGTTTTTAAAGTAAGAAGCAAAACATGAAGCCACCCTAAAGTCTCTATGATAATTAGCCCCCAGTTTCCTTGTAAGTTCATGGAATCTTTTCACTCATTTTATCATCCATCAGGCAAAGGTCTGATCATTTAGAAAAATAATAGTACACCTCTCCTTAAACCAGTGAT
>NW_015512864.1:4962-5546 GCF_001515645.1 Sinocyclocheilus grahami | reverse complement strand
ACTGGTTCCCACATCATCACACACTTAACCTTCTATTATTACCACTAACACAAACACACAGGAGAGGGCCAGCAGACAGACCCTGGGGGCTACAGCTGAGAGAGACCCTTGTGGCTTCAGGCCATTGGAATGCCTATGTGTGTAACTTCATCCCAGGCTTGGCTGAGAGGGGAATCTTCAGGATAGGGACAAGGTCACAGTGGATGTGGAGTGAGGTTATAGGAAGAGCACCTTTATATGGTGCCAATCAAGAAGGGAGATAAGTCTCTTTGGCTTGCAGCACGAGGAAGGTATTACAACATGACTAATGGTTTGGCTGTTGCTCATTGATCATGGCTTCATAATAACTTGATCAGGAACGGACAAATAAAGATGTTCACCAATAGTGCTATGGACATGATTGATACCTCAGATTGTCTGTCTTGCTATTACTTCTTTTGTAAAGGATTTTAAGTGGTGATGGTTGAGGAGAGACCCCCACATGATTGTAAAGCGCTTTGGGTGTACAAAAATACTCAATAAAGCGCTATATAAATGCATCATTCATTCATTCATTCAAGTGGCAGATGTTAAAAGTGGCCAAA
>NW_015512864.1:1873-3451 GCF_001515645.1 Sinocyclocheilus grahami | reverse complement strand
TCTTTAGCAGAGTGTACCAACTGCTCTCAAGAGGTTCACCATATTCAGCTGCTGACTTCAATCACAGAAGAGTACAAAAGACTCAGTTGGCTATCACTTGTTTTGTCTTAAATGGATCTTAACCTTTCACTCTGTTTGCACAGATGCACAAATGGTCTGATGAAACAAGACACCAGGTGTCAACATGAATTGCAAAAATAACTGGTGTGTTTAACTTAGACTGTGTCTTGCCAAGATTTTGACATGGGAAGGATTTTGACAAGGGGAAGGTTTGTTGTCGCTCTATTGGCAGAATCAACAAATGGAACTGGTTCTTTCAAACTAATTTGAATTAGTTGAATTCATTTCAAGCTAATTTCTCATTTTAAGAAAAGTTTCAAAAATGGATTCAGTGACTCTTTTGTCATCATATACATATTACTGTTGCATTTTATTCAGCTTGTTGCATCCATGATTCAACTAAAAAAAACATAAAGCCATTTAAAACCTACATAATTTACTAATGTATAAAAATTAGTCCAGAACAGCTTGGGCTAATTTAGGTCGATTTCTGAATTGTTTTGTGAACCTGTTCAATGAATTCATTAAAATATTCATTTATGAATCGGACACTCAAACGGTGAATTGCTTACTTTTGGTTTGGCTCTGCATATTCAAGTGGGATACTAAAAGGCGTGTTAACATTGAAAAGTTTACACTTAAGCTTTAAGATATACAGATTCTAGATGGGTCACTATATGATTAAGAATTGGTTTCAGGTTTAAAACAAAAACACACTAAAATCAGAATCAGCATAGTATTAGTGAAGCCTTTTGTTGTTGCTCTAATGACCTGCCAGTTGTGGGTTGCATGTTAATGTTCATCTGCTTGGCAGGACGATATCCTCTCGTTGGTCTGGGTCATGCATTAAAGAGCAGAAAAGCAATACATGACTATGAAATTATGGCGCTTGAACAAGCATTTGTGGATATATTTGACGGGATAAACAAAATCCTTTTGTCTCACCACAAAACATCATTAGCCGACATTTACCAATGTATTTGACCTAAATGACTTTATGATCCTGTCAGATAGAGACATTTCATTGGATTAGACTTTGTGTTAACCTCCTCAAGAGAAATGTAAATTATGAGAACAAAGCTTAATCTGAGGGTGACCTAGAATGTAACATGAATACTGATAGAGTGTCAACTAACTCACAGCAGATTTATGACCTGTCATTTGATATTTAAAGTATCTTGTGAAGGATTAGGTTGGTTGATTGTTTCTCTCTCTCTCTGAATAAGCAATATTCCAAAACTTTTGAGGGGGAAAAAGACATCTTGATGTACTAGTGTCAAGATAAACGCCTCTTCTGTGAATAAAAGTTTAGTAGAGTTGACATAATGATTTTGTGACATGAGGACTAAACCAAATTCCCTATAATTTCCTCCACCCCCAGGACAAACCTGTTTGATCCAAATAAAGGCTGTTCTTCACAGGTAAAAACAAAGCTACATCTACACAAAACCTCATAAAGACTCTCATACGATCCGTTATGGAAAACCGACATGCATGGGAACCCCATGAAAAAAAAAA
>NW_015512864.1:0-218 GCF_001515645.1 Sinocyclocheilus grahami | reverse complement strand
TTTCATGTTGACTTCAACATGAAACGGCTTGGGATTCGTTTTAAAGATGACTCGTTTGAATGATTCAGAGTCGACTCTTTCGTTTGAGAGACGATAACGTTATACAAGGTGCACTTTCAGATTTTAAACTTTGCAGGATGTTTTCATTCACTTAGAGCCATGTTACACACTGCTTGAAAGGTAATTTTCAAAAATCCATAATAGGGGCACTTTAAAAG
>NW_015512863.1:7689-7951 GCF_001515645.1 Sinocyclocheilus grahami | reverse complement strand
TGTGTGTGTGTGTGCAATTAATATGTTCTTTATGTCTCTTGTAGTAAACCTGATCCTGGTTTTTGGGTTTCGGAGCCAGGTTTCCTGCACTCTGAAAGTCTGAAGAATATCAAGGCTCCTTTCCCTCTTGCGGTCCCTTATGCCCAATGACGGCTGTCTCTGGGTCGCTGCAGGATGGATGAAGTGGATTTGACAGTTTTTGTCTGTCACCATCAGCGCTTGCCTCTCAGTGACTGTGTCTTGTTCTTTTACGTTTATAAAA
>NW_015512863.1:2721-5320 GCF_001515645.1 Sinocyclocheilus grahami | reverse complement strand
CTGTTTTAGTAATTCCTCCCAAGTGCTCATAGATTTAAACCATTACATAAACATGTCAAAGCACATACAGATGAAAGTGTGCAAAATATGCAGTGCGGGTGGGGTGGAAGACTGTGGAATGTAAGAGCAGATGGTGCCAGTGACGTCAGGACGAGGGGTTTGAACCGATGTGCATTGGTGGAAGCAAAGTAGCATTATGAAGTGTGGACACTTGCTAAAAGGGGGGATGTGCTCTACATTTAAAGATGGATCAAGGCCTTTAGACCAACTCTAAGTAATTCAAGGGTCAAAGGGCAAGCAGGAGCAGAGGTCTGGCCACTGGAAACCCAGAGATTGCTTTGACAAAGGAAGGGCACAGGAAAAGAATCAAGGGGTGAGCAATGCTAGGACATCAGGGAGGGTTGCTTTGTGTCCACCCCCACTCTCTCTCTCTCTCTCTCTCTCTCTTTTTCACTCTCTCTTTCATTTTCAGGATGCTTTAGTAGTTGTAAAGGATTTGAAGTCAGTAAAAGAGACTTTTCTTGAATGTGGAAGAGGAAAGAAGCTTATCTAGTCAGCTTTGTTAATGAGACGTGATCAGACATCTAAACTGCTTTATTTGCCAGAGTTGATTCATCTGCCGAGCTTGTTTTTTCTCGCATTTGAGATCACTTGGGAATTAGTTTCTTTCTATGGATTGACTCAAACTTTTCCTCCTATTTCTAATTCTAATGTTCTCCAGTTCCTCCAATAGGATGCAATTATTATGTATTTAGTAGCAAGTTACTTAGAATTGTGCTATCAGTTGTTTGAATAGTGGCTTTAGTTACCCAGCATGCATCAGTAAATCCTTATCACTCTGAATATTTTTATTGGATTAAAAATGGGTCTCTCTTGTCCTCATAGCCTTGGTATGTGTTGAATCATAGATGAGCTAGTAGGATGACAAAGGCCGACATCCCCCCAATTCATTCCTCATGGATTCAGGGAGATGCGAGCAAGGGCTGTCCTAATGGGAGCCGAGGCATCCCTTTACGCTTTTGTTTTTCTATTCAGCTGAATTATAGTAGTAAAGACATGAAAGGGCGAGCAAGAGCTAAATGCACTGTGATGAATTCAGTCCCCCCTCCGTCTTTTCACTTCATTCCCATCTATCTCTCTGCCAAATGTTTTCATAAAATGCCAAATAGTTACAGAGCTGAAACAAAGCAGGGTGCAGTCATAATATTTTGGATGGGATGTTAATCTTCACTTAGCAAGCACCATATAGTATTACTCATACTTGGTTAACAAACCCCTGACCCTCAGTATTAAACGTTGGTGTGTAATTTGTCCTGCACAGTTTGTGCTACAAACGTTGATGATACTTCAAATTGTGTGGCCTGTTAAAAGAGAGATTTGGTGATTTGGCTTATAAATTTCAGAAATAAAACCATTGAATAAAAGCAAGTACCACTTAGTGTGCAAGCTGGTTAGCATCCTCCAAACATTACACACTTTTTTTTTTCTTCATGAGCTTTTCCAGCAGACGTGAGGAATGGAAACCACTTGCAATTAGTTGTCTAAACATGTGCACACACTCACACATGGTCCTATGTCCATACATTTACTCGCTTCACAAATGTATACTCTGATCCAGATGCAAGTTGTTGACTGAGGTTTTGACCCTAAACTATTTAAAACCGTGCGGCTGTCGCGCCATCAGCCTTATCACCATATGCTAGCTGTGAGATAGCACAGTGCAGGAATTTGTGCAGGAGGTGGCTAAACACCGGGTCGGTTTAAAAGAGACATGCCCCAGAGAGAGTGTCGTCATCTGTGAATAATGCAGAGGATGTTAGGGGAACAGTTGAGGAAGAAATCCAATCCCATGGATCCCAGCCATAGCCGTTTCCCTTTTCATTGTTGAAATCCATTTTTTCCAAAGGAGTGAGAAAGACAAAGACAGCTCGCTTCCTTCATTTGCAAGCGCTGATCTCCTTCCTCATTTACAGTACTGGCTCGTGTGTATGTGTGTTTATCCATTGTGTCTTACACGAGCTGGAAGGAAAAAAAGATGTCATTGTAAATGGAAATGTACTGAGGGCTGTGCCATTTGTTAGATGCTATCTGATTTGGCATTAAGTTTCACTTGCGCTGTTTTATCTCCACTTAATGTGAATCTGATGTTTTTTTTCCTAGGTAATCTTTTTTTAAACCTCTACAGTTGCACAATGACAGAAAAGTGTATGCAAAGCAGAAAATGTGTGCATTCAACACATACTCTGACAGCTCTTTCCTTAAAAAGATTCTCTTGTCTTTCTTGCCTTCTGCTCAAGTTTGGAGGCCGTTGTGGTTTCACTTCTCACTAGTTTCATAATAAATCTATTTCCTACTACTGAGTCTGTCAGTTCCTCTCAGCCTCGCTCCATGTGATAACTTGACATTTGCTCTGTAAAGCATTTTAAACTTTTGTAGCATTTAATTTTTTTCTCTTAATGAACACTTATTATATGTTATGGATGTGATGTCAGTACCATGACATTTTTGAATGCAGCTTGCTTTCAACGAATGGTTTGAGTAGCGTATCACAAGAAGCAAGTTATGCCGAGTTCACACTGCACGATTTTCAAAGACGTCG
>NW_015512863.1:0-415 GCF_001515645.1 Sinocyclocheilus grahami | reverse complement strand
TACATGCATAATATGCTGATTAGTTAGTCAAATTGATTGAACAGCCAGAATCAATCTGACAATAACTGCAAAACACTCTGGGTTCAGTTTTTCATTCTGTGATTTCATTCCAATGACGTAGCATACCCTAAATTTGGAAGCATGTAAACCTTGTATCCTGTATGACGAGCATCTTAGAGGCTACTCTTGAAGTGGCTTTTTGCAGAGTGGGCTGGTTAGACCCACAACTCCTCCCAGATTTCAGTGGCTGTTTCGCGTTCACATTCTCTGAATTCTTGTGGTAGGACGTCAGCTTTAGAAGAGTACAAAAAACGTAAAGGAGGGGGACATTCGATTGAATGAGGCGCTCTCTAGTATTGTCTGCCTCACCCTAGGCTTGCCGCGATAGACGGTGCTGACGGTGATACCGTTGTTA
>NW_015512862.1:6832-7954 GCF_001515645.1 Sinocyclocheilus grahami | reverse complement strand
ATGATACTCCTGCTATTAACCCTTGGAGTTTTAATGCTTCATGTTCGACTTGAGTGGAGCGCTCTTCTAACGTATAGCTGTAATATTAACTGGAATGAGTGTCTTAGAATGTGCTACGGCAAGCTAATTCATTATTGTTGTTAAAAATGAAAATATTGAAAGTTAAATTATAATATTATTAATAATAAGAATTATATATACATATATATATATATAGTCAATAAAATATATAATATGATAAATACTGATAAATAAATAAAGTGAATTCATTATTGTTGTTAAAAAATTTTTTTAAGTCGTTTCAGAATTATTATTTTTTTAAATAAAAAGTTTGTTAAATAATGAAAATATATTTTACAAATATATTAAATTACGGCAAGTTAATTCATTACTGTTAGAAAAACATATTTCAAATTAAATAATATTAATAATAATAATAATTCTATATATGAATGTATATAGTTCATTCATTATTGTCATTAAAAATTTTTATGTTTCATAGAATGTTTTTTTTCAAATAAAAAGTTTGTAAAAGAATGAAAAAAAAAAAATTACAATATATACTGAATATATGATATGATAAATACTGAAGTTTTACAGCTTCAAATTTGACTTTAAAAGTTAGAAGCTAATAGTTTAGTTGAGCTGAATGAAGCTTTTTCTTAATAAAAAATAAATAGATAAAAATAAAATAAATAATTCTAGCAGAAAGGTGTTCTAGCTCTACAAAATGTTATAAAAACTATTAAGAAAACTGATGAAAGAAAAAGTAACAAAAATTAAACTTTGATTATAATGTGAAATTAAGACTGGGTATCTAATATCATGTCATGAAAGTTTATTTTGTAATTATCTCTGACGTTTTAGATCTTTACCTTTGGTTTAAAAAATTTATTTGACTTGAAAACTCCAAAAATGGTAAATTTTTTTATATAAATTCTGTCTGAATTTGAAAATAAGATTCAAAACAGCGCTTAAATCTAGTCACATTAAAAACAGAGTTTCAAGTTTGTTTCAGGGTCAACTGGTTCAAAAGTTACATGCTAAAATGTACATGAAAATTTGGACTGTTGGTGGTGCTAAACCAGGGGTGCCCAAACTCGGTCCTGGAGGGCCGGTGTC
>NW_015512862.1:4730-6234 GCF_001515645.1 Sinocyclocheilus grahami | reverse complement strand
ATATACCCCAGCGACTTAAGACCGCTTTTGTGCTCCAGGGTCACATATGAACATTAAAGAGAGGGTGAACCTACTTGTGACCTCCTGCAGAAAGTCCAGACAAGGCCGACTGATGTCAGACATGCTGACGGAAACAGCCACAGGCGTCTGGCCCTCGTAGTTCCTCGTGTTGGTATCGGCTCCGTACGTGTACAGCATCTGCGCGCACAGCACATCGTCTCTGAGGGCCGACAGGTGCAGCGGCGTCTGTCCGTCCTCCAGCCGGCCCAGGTTAGTGTCCGCTCCCCTCTGCAGGAACATGCGGCAGTACGAGTGGTTGCCCTTAATTACGGCGTAACGCAGTAAGAAGCCGTTCTGAATGTCTATGTTGGCACTGTGGTCGAGCAGGATGCGTACGCAGCTGGAGCGCTCGCGGATAATGGCCAGCTGGAGCGGCGTCGTGCCCTTGTCGCTGAGCGGGTCCACCTCGGCTTTGAACTCTAAGAGGAGACGCACGAAGGAGTCGCGGCCGTAGTGGGCCGCCACGTGCAGCGGGGTCCAGCCGTCGTTGCTCTTGGCGTTGATGATGTCGCTGCGGTACTCGGACTCCAGCATGAGGCGGGCGATGCGGGCACGGCCGTGCATGGCGGCGTAATGCAGAGCTGTGAAGCCTCCGATGAAATCCTTCACGGTGGGATCCGCTGGAGAGATAAACACATGACAAAACTGAACTCATTCAACCGAAAACCTAATCAAACTGAAAAACTTTGCATGATTGAGATGTTATTTTCCTGTTCATTACTGAGAAGCTGCTTTGAAACAATCTGTATTTTATGAAGCGCTGTAGAAATAAAGGTGACTTGACAACCAAGAATATCAAGCAAGAAACAAAATGCTTGTAAAAATTATATACTTATATTTATTAGGCCTGCTATAATTATTACATAAGCAAATATAAAAGTACCATGAAACGTGCATTTATTTGTCCTTTTTGTGGCAGTAACATGAGAGCTCTGACATTTTAGAACGTACTTCAAATGTTAAAGTCTTAAAATGGCATATAAAATAAAATAAATTAATAAATGCATTACAAATGCATAATAAAAATAATACATATTTTTTTATATTAATTAAAATATATTACACAAAATCAATAACTTCAAAACAATAAAAAGTTAATAATGCATTATTATATTATGAGGGCTGGATTAACAAAAAAAAAAAGAATGGAAAATGGATTTAAGATACTTTATATAACTAAACTGCTGATTACAATTATTTGCATGAACAATTAGCTAGCTAAAATGTCATAAATCTGTGTTCCAACAGCTTTTAACGAAAGAATTTCCATGATTTATCCAATTGCTTTCCAGTAATTTGTGACTAATAAATACGGAAACCTTTTTACAGAATTTGCCCTTGTAAAGAGAAATTTATAGAATGAAATATGTTACATTACGTGTGCACATAACTTGAAACATTTGGTTACACTTTACTTGAAGGGGTGTGCATAATCATGACATGA
>NW_015512862.1:2841-4409 GCF_001515645.1 Sinocyclocheilus grahami | reverse complement strand
AAAAAAAAAAAATCACAATTTTAAAGTTATATTATTAAGTTATATTTAGGATATTTATAGAATTTCAATGATCATGATAACCCTGATAAATCACGACAGCCCTAACATTAGGTTAAGTTGGCCATATATGCCAAATGTATGCACTGGGCAAACATAACATATATAAAGAGCTTTGATGTGTATAATTAGCTTGTGTAGAGTATGCAGACATTTACATAATTTGCATAATGTTACTATATTTTAATCAAAGCACTATATCATGGTATTGATTATTCTGATTACAGTCTTTATAAATGCATCTCAATCAGTACAGATGGCTTCGCAGCTGCAAAGTTAAACACTTGATTGTGGCTCATCCTATCTGCAGATGTTTCGACAAAAATAGCCTTGTTTTATAGCGCCCCCTAACGTCTAGCATGCATTACTACACCTAGACATGAACATTTCAGAACAGCAGTGTCTATCAAAAAAGCACAATACCAGTTTAGTGTTTCAAGCCATAAAAGATGACAAGATAGGGAACCTAAATAGAGTGCAAGAGAGTAAAATATCACCACCGTAAACTGGTTATCATTGAGAAAAGTAATTGAAATCAAATTTACATGAGAGGGATCATATTTACAATTAAATAGTGATTAATACACACAAAAAGGAACCCAAAACACACATTTTCATGATGCTTGTTTGTCCCTTTTGGACCTTGGCAGTTTAAATTTCCATCTGCTTTTGTTGTGTGGAAAAGAGAAGCTTGTACATATGTGTTTTCGCATAATAAGGACAATAATAAAGAGCCCGAATGACTCCGAGTGAGCAAATGATGACAGTTTTTTTAGGTGAACTTATTTTTTTAGAGTGACTTTTAAGAGTCAAGTGGAGCAAACCAACCACAGTTTTTAATAAATGTTAAACTAGGCTGGTCATTTCAGATTTTCTTACCAACTGATGCTTTAAATCAGATCTGCACATCTCGCAACCGTCATAAAAAACAAACCCTTTACCTCCGTGTTCGAGGAACACGCGCACGCAGCGCTCCTTCCCCTTCGCCGCAGAGAAGTGCAGCAGCGTCCAGCCGTTGGCGTCTCTGATCTTGGGCGAGTAGCCCTGCTCCAGCATCTTGCGGACGGTGTAGACATCGCCGGCCGCCACCGCCGCCTGGATCTGCAGCTCCTCCTGTAACTCTGGGTTCCTTCTGCAGTGATGGTTCAGCATCCTGTCACATCTCGCAGTACGGGGCTCAGATGCTCCTGTGTCCCTGCAGACAAGCACACACACGCGACATTACGAAGGACACTGATAGACAAGCTCATCATTTTGAATCAAAGCACGATTAATTAATTATGCATAGCACGTTTAAAGGAATTGCAAGAACAAATTTTCCCCAAGCACCATCCCACATTGATCACATAAACAGGCAAACTCACTTTATTGGCTGAGCCAGACATTAATATGTCGGTCTGATCTCTCAAACAAACAAAGCAATGAAAGTTATGAAAATGCAGAGTTCACGGTGTTTACACATTTTAGGGGAATCATCCTAGTTTCTAATATCTATACCTCATTAATTTGCT
>NW_015512862.1:2408-2612 GCF_001515645.1 Sinocyclocheilus grahami | reverse complement strand
AAAAAAAAATACATCTGGTAAAATCCGAATAAAAACTAAAAAAAAACAAACACTACAACTACACATTACTCTTTGTGTTCCAAGAGTGTCAAAGTTCTTAATATCATACAAGCAATACATTTGTGAGAGTTATTACTATAAATATATACACTATATTTAAAAATGTCTTTGATGCAGATTTGTAGAAATATTTTTAATAGGACA
>NW_015512862.1:0-850 GCF_001515645.1 Sinocyclocheilus grahami | reverse complement strand
TAGACATGCACTGTTACTGCATTAGCACAGTTAGCATTTAGCCAGCGGTTATTGACCATTTTCACAACAACACCGCTTTTAAAGTTACTCAAACTCTCTAAACCTGCGGCTAGAGGGTGAAATTAACATGAGCTGATTAATTAGCATACTAAAGACTCGGGAGACAGTGAAATGAAAAAGATATAATATACCTACAGAGTGCAAATACAGGCAGGTAGCCATGAACATCACGTCTCCAAGGCTTCAAACCGCAACAGCCAATCGGATTCGAGCTGTCAAGTACGTCACCCATGCATCACACCGCTGCAAACACATAATAGCGTTTTGCGACAATTGTGGCTGTGGAACGGCAAACAGCACTCCATGTGGTTCATGGAGGATTTTGTGTCAGAGGTGAAGACATATTCCACTTGGATTATAAACGAGAAGGCCAAAAAGCTCTCGGTTACTATACGAATTATGATTGTACGCAGCGTCTTTCTGCAGGCCACGTGCGCCGTTGGGTTCAAACGTGAAAACCTCCACGTTTCAAACTCCGCGGCCCTCTAAATGTGAGGTTAATTTTCTGTTTATGAACTTGTCGAGATGAATTGCGGAGACTGATGCTGTGGCTTCTCGGGAAAATTAGAAAGGTTATTGAGAAATTTGGAAATGCATCATAGATGCTGTCAGCGAATGGACACACAATGTCCTTCATTGTGTGAGTTTGTGTATACGTTATATAACTAAATACTAAATAGTATAACTTAATACCCCCTTGTGTAATTATTCAATTAATTACACAAGGGGGAAAAAATCAATTCAAGTCATCATCTCTTCTCAGGTGTTCTGGATCCAGACTGAAGCTTGT
>NW_015512861.1:6842-7955 GCF_001515645.1 Sinocyclocheilus grahami | reverse complement strand
TCCCTAAATTGTAGTCCAGACCACATTGCATATTTTTGCTGTAGCACACGTGCTTATTACTTGCTTATTACAGTGCATCGCCGGCTATAGAGCAGAAGAGGCTGTTGAAATGCTCAAGACATTTTATAAACAGGAAAACCCAAATGGTAAGGGAAATCTGTTTAATGTATGCATATTAATGTTTTCATTGTTCTGTTTCTGAAACTGATGTTTTTTTCTCCCACGTTTTTTTAGCTCCCAAACCTAAAGTGAGGAAAGATTTGATCAGTCCACCAGAAGGCGCTGTAGTCATTCAGGTAAAACGAGGACCGCAAGATGAGGAGAGCGAAACAATTGCTCCTTTGAGCTGAAATGGAAAATATTTAGACATTGAGACTTTTACAAGACCTTGTCAGTGCCTGGATTTCAGTGAATTTTGATTTTGCCATCTTTTTGAGGTCATTGATTTGATCTACTATTTGAGGAAGCACATTGGCTCATTATCTGGACCACATAGCTGGTAAACCTCCAGGCCTCCTCCTCTTCTCTGTGGCTGGACGCTGAGAGTTGTCTGTTAACAGTGTGTAGAAGTAATAGACTAGGCCTGTTCTGCATTAAAGCACAGGTTCTTCTCCAGCTCTTGCTCTCTTTGTGTCCTTATACAACCCAGAGAACTGGTTCTGAACTCTCAGTGATCTCAGTCTTGGGCTCACTAGCAGATGCAGGACAAACCCAGGTGGAGTTTCCACTTACTTCATAGCCAGAAACTTTAAAGCGATAGTTAAAAAATAATTTCTGTCAGTACTTTCTCACACTACTTTTTTTTTCTTCAATGGAGCACAAAAAGTGAATTTTTTGAAGAGGTTTTTAAAGAATATATACCCATTTTTTAATAGAATTAAAGTAATTGAAGATGGAGGCTGTCAAGCCATAAAAGTATCATAAAACAGTATAAAAGTAGTCTTGATGCTTTGTGTACTTGCGTTTTGAGTTTCCTGGAAGATGGAAAGTCACTCAGGTTTGGTACAACATTAGGGTAAAGATCATTTTTAGGTGAAGTTTTCAAAGTCGTTTCCTTAGGTTTGGCTGTTTATTTATTTGTGCAATATCTCACACATACCAACTTGGAAAAAA
>NW_015512861.1:2350-2924 GCF_001515645.1 Sinocyclocheilus grahami | reverse complement strand
TTTTTAATTAAAAAATGTAACTTGTTGACATTAATGCACTATGCACTAACAAACAAAAAAGAACACCTGTATTTTTATTAACTAAATGCTTTAAAAACTATATTGTTCATTTTTAGTTAGCTAATGTTAACGTATGAGAGCTTCTTCTAAAGTGTTACCAAGTAGGGAAAGGTCAGTTTCTCTCGCGGTAATATCTGCTCATCTTAATCGAAAACTTTTATGGCTTTAGTAACACCATAAACAACTCATCTAAGCGAATTATCTTGTGCTCATTGTCGTTTGCCATATGCTACTGTGTATATAAAGGTGTTGCTTATTTGTTTTACAGGGGCAAAGAATGACAAATTCCCTCATAAATCATCCCTCTGTAAATAAATAATACCTGACGTGAGTTATATATGTAATGTGGTTTGTTAAACTGGACACACGAATACAGCATGTGTGCAGTACAGCTCATTCAATGCTCACACAATGCTTGAGGTTCTCTGAAATACTGCAACATTCATACCATTAATTAAAAACATGAATTATTCAATTTCATGTTCAAGCCAATACAAGTCTGTGCTTTTTTTTT
>NW_015512861.1:0-984 GCF_001515645.1 Sinocyclocheilus grahami | reverse complement strand
GTCTGCTGCTCTCAGACTGCTCACGGGCTCCGTTCCCATCTGCTGCGCACTGCCTTTGGTGGCACTATACACCCACGATGCACTGCTCCCAGTCTATAGCACTAACAGGTGGAGGAGTGTGCGTGGGAGCATTAGGAAGCTAAGCGGAATGTATATGTACCTGAGGGGAAATGTGTAATGTCTCTAGCCGCTATCCCGGCATGGGTTGGGGAGCGAAAATTTGTAGCTAGACATGATAAACATACAACAAACACAAACTCACACATGTAGCCAGTCAATGGTGGATAATACGCAAAATCAGAAAAACAATCATTCCAAACCTGTATGACATTCTTTTTTTTCTGTAGAACACAAAAGGATGGTGTTTACACTGCTCGTTTCCATGCAAAAGTGAGCAAGGAAAAACACAGTAACACACTATAGAATAATCTAGTTGGATTGTAAGGTTTTTATCCAAGTCTTCTTAAAGCATACAATAAATTTATGATGTAAAAACATTTGCATATTCAAATTTGGTATGCTGTGAGTCACTGATCGGCTGATAGAGATTGCTTGTAAATTATAGTTAATGGTTGATATTGGATTTGTAATTGTTAATGCTCATTCCCTTATTTTTACCTTTATTTGCCATCTAACGATCACTAAAAGTAAAAAAAAATTTAAATTATGTCCAGGTAAGTTTAACTTAGAAGATCCAAAAAGATCATAAAGGGATTGCTTAGTTCATAAGTTTGATTTTCGATTTTTATAAATTTTGGTTACCTTTTAATGGAGGGACAGAAACCTCTCATTAAAAATCTCTTAATTTGTGTTTTGAAGATTAACCAAAGATTTCCATAGTATTTTCTCTGCATAAGTCTGTTTAGTTGCCTACATTCTTCAAAATACCTTCTGTTGTGTTCCACAGAAGAAAGAAATTCATAAAGGCTTGGAACGTCATGAGGGGGAGTAAATGATGACAGAATTTTCATTTTTGGCTGAACT
>NW_015512860.1:7432-7957 GCF_001515645.1 Sinocyclocheilus grahami | reverse complement strand
AGTTCTGAGGCGGGCGGAGTGGTAGTTATCCAAGTGTGTGAAGAGGAACCGACCGATGTGGTAAGGAAGCCAGCAGATGGTAAAGACCAACAACAACTAGGAGAAGAGAGGGGCACAGGACACAGTGTTAATAGAAGAATGAGATTTGTCCATGTTCTGGGTGGTTGCATACTGTAACAGGGCTGACGAGACGTGAGACGTGTGGATCCATCTGCAAGCTTTGTTTAAAGAGCCGTGGTATAACAGGCAGGGTCGAACAATGGCAAACAGGTATATGGCAGGCAAAAACACAAGAATAGTCCTAGGGCTAGCGTAGGTCACCGATCGGCAGACAGAATCACAGGGGCAAGACGAGAGGGAGAAATCCAGGAAAACAGGCAAAGATCAGATACCGCAGAAACAGGCAAGGCAAAACAAGGAAAACACAGAGACTCGGAAAGGGGTACAGGCAAAACAATACTCAGCAGAGAAAGGTGGTTAGAGTGGGTGTTATATAGTGAATGAGGTGATTAGAAACAGCTGTGT
>NW_015512860.1:0-1047 GCF_001515645.1 Sinocyclocheilus grahami | reverse complement strand
AATACTATAATTGATATGAATATGTGCAAAGGAAATGACATCCAACAGAGCAAAACAGAATAATTTACGGGCACAAATACATTAAAATAGAAATAACACATCACTGCAAGAAGATAATACCATCCCTTGGTGGTTATGATGTAAAGAATCACCATTTTGTCATGCACTGAATGGTAAACAGTTTTAATTAGAATTTAAAGATTTGGATTATGCTTTCTGTAAGACATAAAAACATAAAATGACTTACGATTCACAACAGAGCAACAGAGATGTTAAATTAAAAAAGAAGCACACAAAGGCTGCCACATCTCATTTTTGAGCTCAGGTGCAGTAAAGAGAGAAAGAGAGAAAAATCTAACTGATTTCCACACCGCATTTATATGTGTCTGCAATGGTTTACAGTTGCTTTCACCACAATTGGTTTGGCAACAACAAAATGTCAAAATCTAATCATTCAAGTCACAATATTTCCATTAATCAAGTAGCTCTATACAAAACCTATTTTACATTATTGATCTAGACAACATGATTGCTATCACTATACAGTGATCGATCATTACAGTGTGTAATAATTGTGTAATAATAACTGTGATATTATGCATTTGTGTGAAACCCTTCATTTATGAGTCATTTCCCCGGGCACAGTCACTGTCACAAGCTTTTTCAACTCATAATGTGAGTCAGTTCCAAACTAATTTTTTCATTTCCGTCACACCAATTATTCCAGCTCTTATCCAATAAACCCACACGTTCTTCACTTCTCCCAGATGCCTACGCTCCTCTTCGGCGGGGTTGATGTCTCCTTCACTCCATTGAACATCTCTGTGCACACGGTGAAGTCATCACGGGTCAAGATATGCTTCTGGTTTGGCCCGTGGTGGTGCCTGAGGGGCAACAGGAAGAGGTGTTTGATGGCGGAGCGGTACTTGTTGGACATGAGGTTGTAGAGGACGGGGTTAATTGAGGCACTCAGGTAGAAGAGCACCATGGAGGCCACGTTGAAGTTCTGAGGCGGGCGGAGTGGTAGTTATCCAAGTGTGTGAAGAG
>NW_015512859.1:7703-7958 GCF_001515645.1 Sinocyclocheilus grahami | reverse complement strand
CCTTTGTGGATATACTGAACTCTCGCAGACCCTTATTGACTGATTCAGTGGTTTAGGTCAGACATTTTGGTTTGGCATCATTGCAGTTCTTACTTTACAGCACTTAGTTTAGCTTTTAGCTCATTAAAAAAGCTTTTTACCTTTTAATAATATCCATATTTTATTTTGACCATTTTATGATAAGGTCATTCGGATTTTATAATGTCATATAATATGGAACGATTTTCCGGACAATTTTCAAATAGAATAGCAAAT
>NW_015512859.1:5444-5998 GCF_001515645.1 Sinocyclocheilus grahami | reverse complement strand
CACCCATTCACTGCAGATGATCCATTGGTGAGCAAGTGATATAATCCAAATTTGTTCTGATGAAGAAGCAAAGGCACCTACATCTTGGATGAGTTGAGGGTGAGTAAATTCTCAGCATATTTTCATTTTCATTTTTCAGTGAACTCTTCCTTTAACCCTGTAAAGCCAGACACATTAAATAATTCTCCCAAGAAATGTGCACAAATTTGGTGCAGTTGTTATTTGTATGGCCAAAAAGTAAGATGAAATTCTGAAAGCTTGTATCAATCATGTAACAGTTAATAGACTAATTGCCTAAAAGAAATATCAGTTGTCACTCTAAATCTGTTTTTAGTTAGACAATATTTTAGTTTTATGATCAAAGCTTGTTAGAGGCAAAACATATAATGCAATGCAATATGATGAATGTGAAATATATATATTTTTAATTATCCTAAAAGGACCTTTACGTGCTAAAAAGTATAATATATCATATAACACAAGGCATGCAGTAGATTGTGTACGATAGATTTTGATGTTTCATGTTGATAATACAGAGGCCTGGTAAATGTGTG
>NW_015512859.1:2030-3896 GCF_001515645.1 Sinocyclocheilus grahami | reverse complement strand
ATATATATATATATATATATATATATATATATTCCTACCTGTCATATAGGCTAATGTGTTTTCAGTGATTACTTGAGGTCCGAAGTGTCTCAAAGCAGTAAGCTTGAAGGACGGGACTTGACTTGTCTTCTGGCTGGACTCGGTACCCGTGTTGGATCGAGAAATTGTGTGTGATTCCGTTATCGAGTATTATCGGTGTGCGGGGCTTATTTCCACACAAGAGGCGCCGCCTTTGCTCTGAACACACACACACACACCCGCGCGCGCCATCAGGTGCCAGAGAGACACACACTTCCGATTGAGTAGCTATTCGAGTAAAGGCAGATCAGCGAGGATCACCCAGGACTTTACCCGGCACCGAGTTGGATTTATAAAGCAGATTTGTCCCTGTGTGACAACATGATTGATGCATGAAGGCGCGCGAGATCAATACACCCAATTAATCAATACCCTCTAAGCGCACGTGAAGATCAGCTCCACTGGATGTGTATGACTGCATCTCTATCACCAGGTGGCTTTTCAAGTGCGTGTTTCCAAGCGCGTGTCTCCTGTTGGCGTAAATGTGCGCATAAGGTGTTTAGGAGCCACAAAACAAAAACGCAGAGCTACAATGCGCGTGCGGGATTAGTTTAAACTTTGGTTTGCGGCTGAATCGTCTGGATCTAGACTCTAAACTCGCGTCCCTGTACAGAAGAGACTACGCAGACCCACATGGGAGCTGATCTGGATTGCATTGAAATTTGTTTCCCTTTGTAAAAAAGAAGGTAAAAACATTCCAGCCGGAGGAGATTACAAGCGTTTTCTTCTCAAAGATCATTTGTTGTGACTCCTCTAATTTTTGGATTTAAAACTCCTGCGCCTGCTCTGGCGCAACTGTTTCGCACCGGGAATTTCGTGTGTTTGACCAGAACTTGAGGAAACAGCAGTGATGTTTGTTTTAAAAGCAGTGGTGCTATGTGCATTGCTCGGCGGAGCTGGGGCTCAGTCGTGCCCGTCTCAGTGCTCCTGCAGCGGGACAGCGGTGGACTGCCATGGGCAGAGTCTGCGGAGCGTGCCGCGGAACATTCCCCGCAACGCTGAGCGACTGTGAGTGCGCCGAAACACGCTACATTAACACGATTGCACTGAGCAGTACTTTACTATAGTCATAACAGTGTGCATTTATTATACATTTGTGCACAAAATAATTCAAACAATTATAAAATTACAGTTATTATCTCTTTTTTTTAGAATGCAGAATACAACACGACCAAATACTCTTAATATATATGCATGCATTATATACTATTATTTATTCGTGTCTGTTATTAAATTGAGCTGTTATCCATTCTTTATAACAGTGTACATTTAGTGTAATAACCCACACAAATTATATATTAATATTATTCTGTTACATGTTTTTTCCCCTCTTGAAGTGCTGTCATCAGAACAATACCAGAGTGTCCTTTTCTATTCCACTCACGCATGGCTCTGTCTGTCTCTTACATTGACTGTCTTTCTGAAGTGGGATTCATTAATTAAACTGGCATGAAGTTTAAACACAACCTGTGCTGCTTTGAGACAGCAAGAGCCAGAGAACTGTTGAACCATCAAAGACAGTTAAAATCCTGCCTTTTGCTTAATTATTAGAATTTCAATCACTCCTATGCTCTGTTTAAAATTGTGATACGTTAATTGGTCAGGATTGCTGAACCCTGACCAGAATTTAATTAGAAACCTGCTAAGAACTCATCCACAATCTAGCACACCGTTAATGATGAAATACACTCACGGATGGTGCATGATGATGCAGATAATTTAAGCAATCTAGCATGCTCTTGAACACATGAAATGCATTGTAGTGTAGGCCAGTGTAATGAAGTGTCC
>NW_015512859.1:0-1829 GCF_001515645.1 Sinocyclocheilus grahami | reverse complement strand
ATTTTATCACAAAAACAACAAAAAAGTTAAAGTACGTAAAATATAAAATATTTCTCTTCATCAGGCTAATTTTAAAAATAGCTTTGTTAAATGTAATTGCTTTAATATAAATGTAAATATTATCTAATGAAGTTAATCACACATACAGTATATGCAGATATTTATGCACATTACTGTCTACATTACATTATCTAGTAAACATATTGGTCCCCAATGGTCCCATTATTAGATGAATGCCAGTGAAAGCATTGTTATGCCAAAATATGGCTTGTCATAAAATACATTGTTCTGGATTTCACTGGAGGTTAAACACTTGTAGTATATGCACACTTATAGCAAACAAGTTTGAACGGTGAAGCTTAATGAGGCAGTCAGCCCATGATTGTCAAACACAAACAAAGACAGCATTTATTCAGAAAAATTATTGCGCTGTTGAAATGTGAAGTGCCTGTCTATATCTTTCTTTCTATCATCCTCTCTTGTCTCTGTGTGAGGTTGTAACAGAGCGGGAGATTTTGTGAATGTAAATGTGTGAGATGGAATGTGTGGGTGTGAATGTATATGTTAGAGAGAGACATATAGAGAGCTCATGTAAGAACAGGTTTGCCCTCCCACTTGGAGGGTAGTATTTCAGCTGAAGACTTTCTCTCTGTCTGTCTTTCCTTTCCCTCATTGACGCATTCTTTTCTCTTCCTCTCTCTCACTCTTAATTTTTCTTGCTCTTATAAGACATCACTGAAATGACCTGTATCTCCAAAGTTGTGGCATCTAAACTACCACATATTCTTCATTCATATCAAAAACAAACAAAACATAAAAAACATGGCTCTGACATAGTGTATTCTTCTTCTTCTGTGTAGTTGCAGATGATTTTTTAGAGTGTTCTACTTCAGATATATTACATATACTTCAAATTAACATCAACTTACGTTAACGACACTTCTTGACATTCTTCACAGACGTCTCTCACATACGTGCTCAGTCAAACTGAAAATTGTGAAATGTGAGCTGTGATTTCTCATGTAGGGTCAATTTCCAGCTACAGAAGGGTTAAATAATGCATCAGTGTACCTTTGAATGATGTTATAAATATATGATTCCCATACTGCAAGGGAATACATATGAAAGTTCACCTGGGTATATGTGATGTTGTAATGTACTGCTATAAAGACACAGTAACTGCGCCAAAGCTGAGAAAAATTGCAGTGTTGTTTGATTTAGTGATTTGATATGAATTGCCATGCTTTTATTATTATTTTTTAAAATCTAAATCGGGGCGAAGTCGAGAAAAACCTGTGTGTCACAGGACAAATCACAGTCTAAAAGCCCCGACTTCAGCCAATTCACTAAATTTTGACAAGCACTTTGCTTTTGTAGGGCAGTGTAGCTGAAGGAAATGGTGCAGTTATGTTTTTTTTTTTAATCATAGTCTAAGTATAGATGTTGTATTTAGACTGAGGTTAAAAGCTCTTATTTACGGTGGTTTTATAATGAGAGGAGGGTCTCAGATCATGAGATATCCTGTGAAATGGTGTTTGTGAAAGCTATTTGCGGACAATGAAATGTAAAGTGCTCTCTATAAAATAGCCAAGTATGCACCAACATAATAACTGTTTTAATCATTGAAATTCATGCAATGAGTGACTTGTCTTTATTTTGGTCTCTCGCTCTCTTTTTCATTTCCATTCTTAGGCAGCTAATGGAGAACAAGATTATTTCTATTGAGAGAGGGGCATTTCAGGACCAGAAAGAGCTGGAAAGACTGTGAGTGACTAATGCACAAACACTCACTCACTCACTCACTCACTCACTCACTCACTTACTCACTC
>NW_015512858.1:6578-7958 GCF_001515645.1 Sinocyclocheilus grahami | reverse complement strand
TTCAGTTTGTTGCTCAAGCAAAGCTACTGTAAAACTTTGAAGATATATAAAGGAAGTTGTGTAATGCCAAGGAGGTAAAGAAAATGACAGAATTTTAATTATTGGGTGAACTGTTCCTTTAAGGGTCTCTGCTGCCTTGCTCAGTACCACACAGCACTTTGCCTTCTGAAATAAATCTGTGGCAAGTTTGGCATCTTGTCAGGTTTTCAGTTGCAGACAGTATGCTTGGGTTTGTTTGTTTGGGTGCGAGAGTATCTGTGTGAGTATGTGGGTAGAGGAGAGCAGCCTGCTAACAAACTGATTATGTTGAACAAGATGTTTTAAGAGCCATCACATCCATACACACATACTTGAGGTGCTTAGAAAGAGCGAGACAGATGGAGACAGACAGACAGCAAGAGGAAGAGAAAATACTGCAGGCGACAGAGCGGAAAACTGCTGCCATTGCTTTCTGATTACTGCAGAACTGTTTGAGATTGCCATATGCAAGTATAAAATCTTTCTGCTGTAGTCAAGTCCTTGACATTTTATCATTTCAAGAGCAAGAAGTTTAATTTAAAGGAACAGGAAAAAAAAAACATGTCATGGACACTAGTTTGATGACAGTAAGATTTTGAAAGAAGTCTCTCATGCTTACTAGACAGCATTTACCTTATCAAACATACAGTTAAAACAGTAATATTGTAAAATATTACAATTTTAAAAAGTTACCTATTTTAATCTATTTGAAAATGTAATTACTGTCATTCAGCTGAATTTACTCCCCTCTTCATTGTCACATGATCCTTAAGAAATCATTCTAAAATCCTGATTTGCTGCTCAAAAAAATATATTTTTTTTTTCAAACAGTTGTGCTGCATAACATATTTGTTGAAACTGTCATACATGTTTTAAGATTCTCTGACGAATATCCAAGTTCAAAAGAACGTAATTTCTTTGCCACCTCATATGAATTATAACTTTGTTTTAGTGTAAACCGCTAATTTTCAAACGAATCATTTGGGTTTGGATCCCAGCATTTCATATTCATATATCACCTAAGCATTTATCAACCTTGTCATGCTTACGGCAAATATATTCAAGCGTCAGATTCCCAAATGAAAGCTCACTCTCTAACACTTTGGTCTCAGGAAACTTGACACATGTGAAATTCAGTCCAGGACTCTCAGCGGAAAGAAGCGTCCAGAGAATTCAACAGCGAAGTGATTAGATGTGTAAATTTGAAGAATGCCCGCAATGCGGTCAGCACCCCGGATCACAAGCTAAAGAACCGCGTTTCTGCCGGCAGCACTCTACAACCAACAAAATTTCTAGGAAGCTTTCAAAGGACCAAACGCCACGAAGGCATTTTATAGCTGTGTGTGAAGTGTGTGTGTGTGT
>NW_015512858.1:4304-5841 GCF_001515645.1 Sinocyclocheilus grahami | reverse complement strand
CGCATTATTTAGAATCTTTTTTAGATTTTAATATTTTACAGAAATGCTTCTTTTTAAACCATCCATTCATCAGTGAGTCCTGGAAAAAAGTATCACATTTTTCACAATAGTTTTTACTGTATTTTTAATCAAATAAATTCAGTCTTGGTAAGTATAATCAATTCCAAAAGTATCATCACAGTAGTGTGATGTTCGAATATGATTGAAACCTATTTTAAGACTGGCTATAACAACTTTTTTAAAAGGCTTATAGGAGCTTTAAAAAAAGTAACAAATATAGGATATATTGTTATATTGTCCAACTCAAAGTTTGATGCTGGTCATGTACAAAAAAAAACATTTTTTCCTCAATCTTTTGAATTTAAAGACTTTTAAAAAAACAACATGTATTGAGAAAAAAAAACTACAAAAACAGCTTACGTATATCTTCATGGTTATGGCACAATGTTATTACATATTTCACATTCAAAAACCTTAGCCAATCCAAACAGTGCATTAATGAGCTTTAAAAATACAGTGGCAAAAGTTGACCCATGACGTGATTAAGACCAGTTAGCATGGGCGGTTTAATCCCTCTTGTTAGAAGCTTTCACTTTCAGAAACACCATTCTGAAAGTAAAAAGCACTGAGATGAATGGGAATGCTAACCCTAATTGGGTTAAAGGGTCAGGGAGAGGACAAAAAGCGGTCATATAAAATTTAATTACAGATTTGATGCAAGAAACATCTGCATTAAAAGTGGACCTTGAGGAAAAATTACAATGATGAAAAAGTGTTATATGACCCCATTATGCAAAGCAGAATTCATGATGTTGCATTTATGAAGTGTGGCAAAGCCATCTGATGTCACGACACTAAGGTTAAAACATCTGACAGAAAAAGACAATTTTCCACTAACAACTGGAATACAGTTGACTTGGAACTGACGGCAGTCAAGCACAACTGTGTCCCACCCCGCAGACTAGGGTGTTTTTCTTTTATTTCTAGTGCAGCGTCACTCATGTGCTGTGGCAGCTGTGTGTGTGTGTGTGTGTGTGTGTGTGTAGCAGTGTGTTATTTCCAGCCTCAACACAGCCAGACTGTGAGGGCCTCTCTGTCGCTCAGTCGAAAAGCTACAAACATCACCATAACAGCTGCTCCCCAACAAACACCATTTGACCATGAGAAACACATGCTGTATAGCCTCTAATGGCATTTACATGAAAAAACAAAAAACACACAATGCCGTAGACACACACCACAGTATTTCCAAGACAACAATTCCAATTAGATATAGCCTACTAGATACTACAAAGTCAAAAGACATACTTTAGAACAGCAGTTCTCAAATGGTTTCATATTTTATAAACCAAAAATATTTTTCATACAACAATAAATCAAAATGTCCTTATAGGAATATTTCACCCAAATAGAAAGTGTTAAATAAATGTACTTACCATCGGGCCATCCAATTGTAAATTAGTTTCTTTATCAGAATGGATTTGGATAAATTTAGCATTCCATCACTTGCTCACCAATGGATCCTGAATGGGTGCCG
>NW_015512858.1:0-1123 GCF_001515645.1 Sinocyclocheilus grahami | reverse complement strand
AAAAAAAAAAAACTATATACAGATTCATGCACTTTTTATTTCATATTTAATATATTAGTGACTGTAAATGCAACCTATTGACCCTTTATATAGCAACTTTTTGGTCAAACAGAAAAACAGAAAGCCAATGCCAAATACCATTTGACTACTATTTACAGGGCTGTTGAATGCTTGAATCTGATTGGCTTATGAATGTTCCAAAATGTGTGCAATTACTTACTGGGAAACGCACGGATAAAGTAGTTCCATGCAGGTCTTGACCGCATTACATGCCCATATAATTTTGCCAAACGATTTCAGTTATTTCAAAGGTCAGACACACACACTTAATATCTCTCTCAAGTACAACATCTGAACAATGTCTTGAGGTGGTGACCATAGCATAAGCAGAACAATTGACAACAAAAAAAAAGTATTAAATAAGCACATGAGCAAAACAATTTTTAAAAACGTTTTAAAATGGATGTTTTGAACTTTCAAAGACCATTCAGAAATAACATTTTCATCAACATAATGGAAACATTAGCAAAACATTCCTAGAACATATTTTTGTAAACTGGGATCATTCCATACTAATGGGCTGCATAGATAAAATAACCAGCGCATCCACTCAGATTTGGAGAACATTTTTCAATAAGTCATCAGATCCAACGAGACACATTTTGCAATGGGTCTGATGACCTTTCCTGCTAACGCTCAGCCAATCAAGATCCAGGTTAACTCTGAAAAGGTTACATGGAGGCTAATAGGCCTTTCATTTCACACCAATCAGCAAATCATAAATGTACTAAACCATACTAGGGCAGGGTAATCGAGAGGGAAGGAGTGTGAGAGAGAGGAAGACAGGCCTCAGAGAACCTCTCCCATCTCCATATCTTATTTCAATGTGGGAATAGCACTCTCAGCAATTATTGTTAGTATCAGTCAGACCATAAAGGCTTTTCCCCGTGGAGCCGAAGCAGCTATCTCACGTTCAGAGCAGAAGCTTGTCGACAATTGTTACGCTAATTGCTTTCACAGCAAGCGTCATTTATAAAGAAAACATGCTCTAAGACACACACAGAGGCTCAACATATGAGGCTACACACACACTCATTACGGCTGTGCCAACTAGAAGCAATAA
>NW_015512857.1:7088-7959 GCF_001515645.1 Sinocyclocheilus grahami | reverse complement strand
GTCTTGTTTTCCAGTACAAATATCTAAACATCCTTAAATCAAGACGCAATTAATGGAGATGCAAAATGACTTTATATTAAGTATAAACTATATATAAAATTTAACTATATTAAGTCTTGTTTCCTAAAAAAAATGCATCAAAATGAAGTGAATCTATGCTTAAAACAAGAAAAAATATCTAATAATTTTTTTTGGTCACAAACTCGTATAATCAATATCTGTATTGATCGTATAATCGATGATATGAAAATAAAAACTAATTTAAAAACCATAAACTCACTTATCTTTGAGTTTATTCAGAAAACAAGACTTAATATCATAAATTATTTTGTGTCTCAAGCATATGAATCTTGATTTCAGAATTTTTAGATATTTGACCTATCATGACCTACTTGAACTGAATTGATCGGATTAATGACTCTATTGTCTTCTGTAGAGCAGCTAAAATTGAATTATTTTCATAATTGATGAATTTTGCAACATTAACACTGTTATTTTCCTTTGAAGCTGCTTTGACACAATATGCATTGTATAAAGCAAATAAAGAAATGAACGTGCCTTGACTGGAGCGCGGACGTTAAAAACTGTGCGTTATGTTTCAGGTCATTAACTTCTCCTCAGAAGCGATTGCAGCGTTTATTGCGATGGTGGGAATCCTGTCCATCATAGCACAGGTACAGACCTTCAGCTCCAGACACTCGTTTATGAGATGATATGTGACCTGTGCTGGCAAAATTAGTGTGAATGCGCACAGGATAATTTTGAGCTACTCTCAAAAAAAGCGAAAAATTTCATGCGAAATGGTCTAATTTGAGATTTTCACAAAAATTAAGCCCTCGTCTAGCGATCCCAATGCTCCAAATAGTAATTA
>NW_015512857.1:5022-5504 GCF_001515645.1 Sinocyclocheilus grahami | reverse complement strand
CCCCAGCGACTTAACACTGCTTTTGTGCTCCAGGGTCACAAATACAGTTGGTTTTGCATGCTTCATGATTATTTGTTCATGCAGACGTTACTGTTAAGCGTCCTGATGAAGAAGATTGGGAATAAATGCACAGTGCTGCTTGGACTGGGGTTTCAGTTGTTCCAGCTGGCTTGGTACGGCTTCGGGTCTGAACCGTGGTGAGAATCTGCCATTGATTGTACTGGGAAGTGAGCAGTGCTGTGAATGGTGTGAGTAACTCTGTGTTTGTTGATGATAGGATGATGTGGGGGGCTGGTGCTGTGGCTGCTGTGTCCAGCATCACCTTTCCAGCCGTGAGCGCGCTGGTGTCTCGCTGCACGGATCGCGACCAGCAGGGTGAGAGACGAAACACAGCAACACGCTCGTCAATACTGTTCAAAACCACCTTCTTACTCAGTTTTACAGTGCAACTATCTAAACATTCTTAAAGGGACATTTTACCC
>NW_015512857.1:3307-4346 GCF_001515645.1 Sinocyclocheilus grahami | reverse complement strand
TCTTGCTTTACGGCAGATCGCAGACTTATAAGTGCATTACCGCCAGCTATCTCTCAAATCGACCATTGACATTCCTAACTGAGTTTGTAGATAGTGTCAATGGTCCATTTGAGAGATAGGTGGCGATATAAATACTGTTCAGTTTCTTGCATAGACCGATTGTTTCGTGTCTTTACACATCAATGTATCGTCACGAGCCGCAGGGTTTAATTTGGTTTTGTTTGTGTATGTTTTTTGACTCTCAAAGCCGTGATTCCCATCCACTTACATTATATGACTGACAGACTGCAACGGTTTGAGTTAAAAATCTTAATTTGTGTTCTACTGAAGAAACAAAGTCCCCTACATCTTGGATGCCCTGGGGGTAAGCAGATAAACATCACATTTTCATTTTTGGGTGAACTATCCCTTTAAATCATGATGCATTAAGATATTAAGTCTTGTTTTCTGAAGTATGCATTAAATTTAGGCAAGTTTATGATCGGTCACTTCTGACCGGAGAATTTTACATTTTGAATTTTTAAAAATCTAGCTTCACCAGAATGGTACGAAACTTGGTGACTTTTATGGAACTTGGTATGTGAACACAAAAATGGGAAATGGGAAAAAAAATCGAAAATATAAAAGATTTTTGTGTGTACAATCTACAAATCTCCCACAATGCAGAAAAAAATTGCACAGTAATGAAGGGGTGAAACTCTAAAACATCTAGAGTGTAAAACAGATACATCCACTCACGCACGCACGCACGCACACACACTCGCACGCACATGCGCTCACTCACACGCTCGCACACTCACACACACACACTCACTCACTCACTCACACACACGCACACACTCACTCACACACACTCACTCACTCGCGCACGCACACTCACTCAAAAACACACACGCGCTCACTCGCACGCACGCACACACTCGCACTCACTCACTCACTCACTCACTCACGCACATTCACACACACTCACTCACAAACACCCACACTCACACATACTCACTCACACACATACAGAATTATACACATTCAAATGAATTGG
>NW_015512857.1:1543-2838 GCF_001515645.1 Sinocyclocheilus grahami | reverse complement strand
AACAAAAATATATTAGATTGATTTTACTGAAGAAAAAAAAAGTTAGATTTCAGTTGTCCGGTCACTTTTGACCGCGAAGACCATGAGTGCGACTCCCAAATGAGGAGTGCACAAGGATTAAAACTAGATTGTAAAATATCAGTCAGTGGGGTCAGAAGAACACATTTTGCAGTTGTGGTTGCTGAATAAATGCATGGCAACTTTGTGTTGCAATAAAAAAATCTTAATTGCTGTTGTTTTAATAGAAAAGCATGAACATAATTTGGAATTGTTGAAGTTAATTTTAGCAATTTCACTGGGTCTCAGCCTTTGAGAGAAGCTTCTTGTTGTACCAGTTCTCATAATGTAAAGAGTGTTAATTTATATAATAAATAAAATGCGTTAGAAAACTAGATGAGGTTAAATAAACCATGCAAGTTGATGTTCTTTTGATTTGTGCTTTTGTGAAAGTGCAGTGTGTAAAATGACAATAAATAGCGATAAATAGACAATAAATATATACATTTTTGCACAAAAATTAGGAAAACATACACTGCAAAAAATGACTTTCTTACTTGAGAAACAAAATGATTTAAAATATCAAGTCTTGTTTTCTGAAAAAGTATATAAATTTGAACTTGAAACAAGAAAAAAAGTATCTGCCAATGGGGGAAGAGAAATAATCTTAATTCAAAGGGAAACCAAGATTTTTTATTTTTTATTTTTGCCCCATTAGGAGATATTGTTCTTACTTTTAAGAAAAAACTCAATTTTGATACATTTTTCAAAGCAACATGAAACCTTCAGTCATTTAGCATTTCCAGTAAATGCATCTTGTTATAAAGACATGGGTTGATATTTGTAAAGAAAAACAAAAATGACAAAAATACTGAATAAGAAAATAATTTTTTGCAGTGTATGATTTATTTTATTTATTTATTTTGTCAAACAAAATAGATGCATATCTGTTTTCCAGTCATGCACACAAATATTTTTTCATTATTTTCTGTAAAATGTATTTTTTGGTTATTTTTTCCCTTGTTTGTAATGCACAAATCACATGATATTCCATGTATTGATTGTTTGTGTGTGTTGTGTTCAGGAGCTGTTCAGGGCATGATCACAGGGATCCGAGGTCTGTGTAACGGACTCGGCCCGGCTCTGTTCGGATTCATTTTCTTCCTCTTCAATGTGGAGCTGAAGGAGCTGAGTCCCGTGGAGCCGAACCCCGTCACGCCGGACACTGAAGAGGTACAAGAGAACGTAATCACTCTCTGTGTCTTTCTCAGGGTTCCTACAGGGTCTGGAAAAGTATG
>NW_015512857.1:0-438 GCF_001515645.1 Sinocyclocheilus grahami | reverse complement strand
AAATGGACCCTTATGACTGGTTTTGTGCTCCAGGGTCACATATAATGCTGGAATTAATGCTCTGTGGACCATTTATGTTAAACATGGTCTGAAAATCTACTGGGAAATGTGTAGGAAGCCTGCTTTCTGTACAGCGTGTGTCTTCGGTCTTTCAGAAGCGTGTGATTCCTGGCCCTCCCTTCCTCTTTGGCGCGTGTTCGGTTCTTCTGGCTCTGCTGGTGGCGGTTTTCATTCCCGCTCAACACGCTCCAGCGCTGAAGACGGAGTCTGCGAGCGGCGTCACGGAGAACGGATCGGTTCCTGTGAGCGACGAAGACAACGAGCCTCTTTTACAGGACAGCAGTTTATAAGCCCAGGAGGAAACTCCTCTGGTTTGGGTTTTATTCCAGCAGCGTGTCTGACAAAGCCTTTTACTGAATGTCTAAACATCTGTCTTTT
>NW_015512856.1:25828-26595 GCF_001515645.1 Sinocyclocheilus grahami | reverse complement strand
TGAACAGCCACAGGAGGGCAGTGTTCTCTGGTTTTTTAATTCCATTCCTGCATATATAAATCACTGTAAGAAAAAAGACTGACAGAAACTGGCACTGAGGCAGGACCTTTTCAAAAGGTACTAATATGTACACTTAAAATCTCCAACAGACTTTCATTTCTTTTAAAACAAGAATTGATCAAGTGGTTTTTAAGCTCACTAAGGACCTGTTTAATAAGATTTGACCAGAAAAATGTTTTAGAATTTTTATCAAGTTAATGTAAAATATCTTTACTTGATAAATATCTGGTTTTCATTGTTTCTGTATTTCTGTAACTTGTAGTTTGCAACTCTGTTTTCGCTGTGGCATTAAAATCTGAATTAAACAAACATAATACATCCATTTGGGGTAAATATGGTAACAAGGTGTACTATTTCAAAGTACAGTCCCTGTGACCGTTTTTTTTACATTCAGTACAATATTTTGTGAAAAATTGTAATACACTAACATTCAAATGTTTGGGCAATGAAAGATAAAAAATTAAAGAAATTAATACTTTTATAAAACAAGGATGCATTAAGTTGAGACAGGATGCAAAAGTGACAGTAAAGCCATTTCTAGATTTCAATTTCTAATAAATTCTGTTCTTTGGAATTTCATTCAGACTTTAATATTTCATATCAATCAAAGAATCCTGAAAAAAAGCATCTCGAAAACATTCCACTAAAATATTAAGCTGTTTTTTTTTACTTTAAAACTTTAAAATATATATATATATATAAAACAG
>NW_015512856.1:20794-21688 GCF_001515645.1 Sinocyclocheilus grahami | reverse complement strand
TATTAGTTCAGTTTGGTGTAAATTCTGTTTAACAAAACTGCAGATGGCTCAATGTCATTTTTTAATGTAGCGGAATTTTTCTGTTTTTATTTACATTCTGTTTAATTTCAGCTATGTTCATTTCAGTTTGATTCAATTCATTGTAGTTGAGTTGTTACGCTCAGTTCAGTTAAACACATCTAAGTTTAGTTGTCTCACTCTCAAACTGAATTTAGCTTAGCTCTGTCTTCTGTTCAGTTCAATAATGTTGCGCCCAGTTGAGTTGAGTTCAGCTCAGTTCAGCTTATTTATTAGCTCCTGAACAGCATTTTAAAATGACATTTCTAAACGTAACAGATTGTGGACGTGTTTTAGTAATTATGACTCAGATACAGACGTTTAATGAAGTACTTCCTTGATGATTAGCTCTTTTTGTTGGTCGTGGGAGTTTTCCAGTGCAGCCATATATATATAATACAGACTGTCAAACCAGCAGCGCCTGAGGTTGTTATTTAACTAGAGCTCAGTGAAACAGCAGTGAAAGTAGTTTTTCTTGCTCCCCTTGGTGCGTCCAACACGAGTTCACGTTTTCTAGGAAGCACCTGCTCTTGAGGTGTTTTTAATGAAGTCAATCACGATTGCAAGACTTTTTATTTTTGAAAAGGGGTTGCAAGTAAATTTACAGTTATATATTTTTATATCGTTTAATATTTGGTTTATATCATTAACTCTTTCATGCATAGTGTCATTAGAAAAGGACAAATTCATGTGTTAATAAAAATATGCATTTTTTTTTTTTTTACAAAACCATTGAAAACTAATTTGATCTGTTCCTACCTTAAGTGGTTAATTCATGCATTAAGTTTCTTTACCAGATTGCACATTTGTGTTTATCAAACTGCTTATTTTAACAGT
>NW_015512856.1:7080-7959 GCF_001515645.1 Sinocyclocheilus grahami | reverse complement strand
TATATATATATATACACACACACACACACTCGCTCAGACTTTTGCAGAGAAATAATTAAGATATTAAATTAAATTTGTCTCCCCCCCCAAATTGACTGTTAGATGCTTCACTTTCACCAAACTATACATATGAAAAATTGCCTCCTTTCTCCAAATTACTGACTTAGAAACCACCATAGAGACTGTGATTAGAGACATCCATAATCAGACTCAGATTAAGATTTCTGCTTGTGCATCAGAAAATAGCTTTTTCATGGTTTCTAAGGGCTGCCTTCCGCCGTCTCTGACTCATAACAGTATTTATGGAGCCCGAATGACTGATCTTTGGCTCCTTGCTCTCATATCTCCTCCGCACCTCCTCTATCCATCCTCGCCTCTCCTTAGCTAGAGGGAATCCCAAGTTTACCATGGCTTAACCATACAGTTTCCATCAAAATACCATATTTACTGCCAACAAGAAGACACCCTTGCAACTGTATATCAGTATTGTGTTTTTTCAGGCATCCATACTTGTTGTGCACAAGCATGTTTTAATTAAATATTTTTTAAATGTAGCTCGTGATTATAATGCTGCAACATGCTGTGAAACTAGTGCTGAGAAGAGTTTTCATTTGTATTCATTCATGCGTATTTTGTGTTTTTGTTGCAGCACCAGCTTGGGTTTCATGAAGTAGTTGCAAAGAGTTGTGAACACCAGTGTTGCCAAGTCCGCGGTTTTCCCGCGGGATTGAGCTACTTTAACACCGTTGCTGCGGGAGACTCCAATAATAACATGATATTTATCCCATGGAATATGAATTTTAGCAGGAGAACCCAGCCAAAAACCGTGTATTTTACCCTCCCAGAACGCGATTTTTAACTGGGGACCCCTCGAAAGGG
>NW_015512856.1:5190-5530 GCF_001515645.1 Sinocyclocheilus grahami | reverse complement strand
ACTGACCCTCACAACACGCTGTGAAAGCAGAAGCCTCCTGTTTCACCCGGAGAGAACGCTAGGAAATGATGCGTAAATCAGTCTTCCTCAAAGAAGGACACTGAGGTGTTCGGAGAAAAGACTTCTGCTCAGTTCTTGCACTCGAAAAAAGAAAAACGTTCAATAAAATTCAATTAAATTGAGGGAAACATCCTAGCAATAAAATTAGTTATTTTTAAAAGAGAAAAAATTGATTTGTTATAGTCTTCAGTGAACAAAAGTAAACATTTAAATAATTTTGTTACCTGCCTTTGTTGCCTACCTACACTCTTAAAAATAAAGGTGCTTCACGATGCCATAG
>NW_015512856.1:1936-3663 GCF_001515645.1 Sinocyclocheilus grahami | reverse complement strand
GGAAATTCAGAATAGAGTCAGGAAAAGTGACAGGAAATCATATAATATCTCATGGAGATTTGGGCCTACATATTCTGGCAAGATATGCACAGATAAGGCCCATTCAATAAACTGACTCGAGGAAGTGTAAACATCGCTATGCTCTTCAAGTTAAAGTACTGTTGCACAATGTAAACCAGGGCCGAAAAGCTCTCTCAGATTTTCATCAGAGCTGTTCAGAAAGCCCTATTTATTTCCAGCCTGTATGACGGGGAAGTGTAATGTAAAATGCAGACCAGCTATATCTTTCATTCTTTGGAAAGATTAAGAAGTGCAAACTCATAAAAGCCTCAGGAGGCCGACAGACAGCGGCAGTACAACTTTAGTTCTGTTCAGTTTAGTTCAGTTTAGATCAATTTAGTTCAACAGAGCTGCTGGCAAATGTCATTTCTACAGTAAAAATAGCAGATGTTTCGAGTTTTCATTTCTAGTCAGTTCAGCTATGTTAAGTTCAATTTGGTTCTGCTCAGTTAAATTCACTTCAGTTCAGCAAAGTTGAGATCGATTTTAGTGTCAAATGTCAATTCAGTTCATTAAACTACTGATGACCTTGTTTAGTTCAGTTAAATTCAGTTCTGTTTACTTCCGTTTGGCTTAGTTCAGTGATTTCAGTTCAATTTTAGTGTCAATTCAGTTTATTATTCTACTGATTGCATGTTTCAGTTAAGTTAAATTCAATTCTGTTTACTTCAGTTTGGCTTAGTTCAGTGATTTCAGTTCAGTTTAGTGTCAATTCGGTAAACTGATGGCTAAATGTCATTTCTAAATTTTCTCTTTTTATTTTTAGTTCAGTTCAGTTAAATTCAGTTTGGTATTTCACTTATTGAATTCAGTCTAAAATAGTTGAGTTGTTGTGTTGGCAAATGTACTTTCTAAATGCAGCAGTTGTTTCTTGTTTTCATTTCCAGTCAGTTCAGTTAAGTTAAAAAAAAATTCTGTTCACTTGCATTCAGTTCACTTCATTTCAGCGTAGTTCAATTTTAGTGTCAATTCAGTTTATTATTCTACTGATTGCGTGTTTCCGTTAAATTTCAAATTCAATTCTGTTTACTTCAGTTTGGCTTAGTTCAGTGTAGATTGGTTCAGTTTTGTGTGAATTCAGTTCAGTAAACTATTGATGGCTAAATGTAATTTCTACATTTTCCTTTGTTTTTATTTATATTTAGTTCAGGTCAGGTCAGTTCAGTTAAATTCAGTTTGGTTCAGTTTATTTTAATTCGGCTAAGTTCAATTCCATTTAGTTTGACAATTGAACATAGTTTAGTTCAGCTCTTTAAATGTTTCAGTTGATTTCATTTAAGATCAGTTTAGTCAAGTTCAACAAAATTGCTGGCAAATGTAATTCATTTCTAGCAGATGTTTCTTATTTTCCTTTCCAGTTTCAGCAATGTTAATTAAAATTTTGTTCAGTTAAATTCAGTTCACTTCATTTAGATTCTGTTCAGTTTCATTTCAGTCTAATCAGTAAAGCTCAACAAAACTGTTGCAAAATTTCATTTGTAAAATAATTTTCCTGTTTTTGTGTATAATAAATTAGCTATGTTCAGTTAAATCTTATTCAATTTGAAGTTCAATTAAAAGTTCAGCTGCCTTAAAATCAATTCAGTTAATTAGTTTAGTCCCTTCTGTTCAGTTTAGTTCAATATTAGTTCAGTTTGGTGTAAATTCTGTTTAACAAAACTGCAGAT
>NW_015512856.1:0-1381 GCF_001515645.1 Sinocyclocheilus grahami | reverse complement strand
ACCAGATTGCACATTTGTGTTTATCAAACTGCTTATTTTAACAGTGGTACATACAGTCAATATAATCATCATATTTCCCCCATTAATGAAATGAAAAAACAAAACAGTGAGTTATAACAAAAAGCCATTTTTATTCTCAAAGACAAATGATACAATCATCAGAAATGCTCAAAAATCTCACCATTTTCTACTGGATTGTTAGTCCCATACAAACAGGTTAAAGTTTCACAAACTTTATGGATGAAACAGGACGAAAGATTGTCGAAACTGAAACATCTGTACAGTATGTGCAAGGAAGGAATGCTCCCGTTGTTTATAAACCAAGGATTGTGTTCGATCAAAATGATGCAAATTTCCAAAGCAGGATTTCCAGGGTTTCAAATATGAAACACTTTAGTTAACAGTACAGAAACGACAATAATGGAGCGCAAAAGACGTCGCGGAAGCATTTGGTTTTCTTCATGTGTTAAGTTGACCTTGCATACTTGCAATGTAAATGAAATTTGCAAATAAGGAGAAGCCCAAAACTCTCTGTATATGTCTGTGATAATGACAGAACGTACTGTATGTAAATGAAATCTCAATGCTTTTTTTTTTTATGTATAGAATGAATATAAATAGTCTCACGGAAGGAATCTCTGCTACTGACCCATAAAACCGACTCTTGCAAGGGTACTACATATAAAAAGGTCAATGAAAAACATAGTCCATAGCCCAAAAGCATATAAATATTTGGCCCTGTGAAATGTTTGATTAAGACAGACCGATGTTGTTCTTGTATTATCAGGCATATTGAAGCAATTAAACATGGATTCATACAAAGTTAACAGTGCAGAGGTTCTTTACATTTGCAGTTACCTGCTTGCAGCTTTTTTGTAAACATTCTGTAAACATAAACGCTCTCCTCACTACCAGAAGACACCACGGTAAAAGACAAGGCTAAATCAAATAGTGGGGCAGTTAAGAACAGCAGTGTAACTGTAGTTATTGTTACCGAACTCAGAGAAATGGAGTTTAATACTGTACAGAAGAAATGACAAATGTGGGTGGTACACACATACAGGCTTGTTTTAAGCTCAGATGAGTTGTTTCTGCCACGACCTTTCAAATGGAGATGCAATTCATTTTGGGTGATTTTCTTAAAACTGGTTATATTTCATCACAAAAAACGAAGGAATAAATAAACATGATATTCTATTTTGCATGAGGTTTAGGACCACGTTTGGTATTTGTTCAGGATTTTTTGCATTTTCATAATTATTATTTACTGTAAGATGAATAAAACGCATATTTACTAGTGCTGTCAAGTGAGTAATCGCGATTAATCGCATCTAACATAAAAGTTTTTCTTTACATAATGTATGTATGTGTACTGTGTATA
>NW_015512855.1:7244-7959 GCF_001515645.1 Sinocyclocheilus grahami | reverse complement strand
GATCCTTCAGAAATCATTCTAATATGCTGATTTGCTGTTCAAAAACATTTCTAATTATTATCAATGTTGAAAACAGTTTCGTATTTTTGTGGAAATGGTGATACATTTTTTTCAGGATTCTTTGATGAATAGAAAGTATAAAAGAACATAAATTTAAAATAGAAATCTTTTGTAACATTTTCAATGTCCTTACTCTCAATTTAGATCTAATTAATGCATTCTTGCTCAATAAAAGTATTAAGTTCTTAAAAAATATATATATATTTTTTAATCTTATTGACACTAAACTTTTAGTCAATAGTACACATTTTTTTCTACGTTTTAATGCCTTATTTCACTTGATGCATGTTTCTCCTAAATTAAATGGTAATTTTTGTTTGAAACAGACACGTACAGTATAACATCTCTCATTATATTGGTTAATTAATTATAACACATAACAAGAACATTGCTCATCAGTATCTGCCATAAAATGTGCATCCATCAATCTTTAATTTTCTTTAATTTACGTAAATACTCAGACCCTTTACCGAGATGCCAAATTAAGCTCAAATTTATTGACGCAGTATTGATGAGTAGTGGTGAAAATAATTCTGTTCAACAGGAAGTATAATTTTGCTGAAATGATGTACGCACTTCCTGAGGGCATCACAGCCCCAGACTGAGTGTAATCTCATTAGTGTTTGATTTTAAAACCCATCATGTCTATAAAGGG
>NW_015512855.1:2229-3246 GCF_001515645.1 Sinocyclocheilus grahami | reverse complement strand
TTAGGTTTATCATTTGTAATTTTTTCCCGATAATGTTGATAATCGTCTGTTGACATCAACATCGTGATACTTACGAGACATCGTCGATATATGATAATATCGTCATATCGCCCAGCCCTAAATGGTACTATTACTGTTTTTGTAGTGTTTAGTATTTATGTTACTCAGTAAGCACTTTTGCTGTATGCAGAGAATATGATGTGCTACTTTTGCCTAAACATGTAGTACTTACAATACTATGTCCCACTACGCATGGCAGTCGACTTGATCTTCCATTTCCAGTGCAATTAAATAATATAAACCTTGATTTTCAACATCTTTTTCTTTACTAATTGTTCGCCTATCTGCTAAAAGTTCTCTTGTACACAAGATTGGAATAAAAATGGTAAATAAATAATCATAATGGCACTCTTAAAAATTATTTTTCAAAGTTGTAAATCTTAATTTGCTAGCTATTTTTGAGTAAAATTGTTTTTCACTAAATGCTTATATGGAGGTCTTGTGAGATTCGCATATTAATTTGAAATAATACCCCAATGCTTAATTGAACATTAATTCAAATTGAATTAATTTTTAATTGCAGTGATTCCAAATAGAATTCTAAAAACAAAATTTCCCAAACATTCCGCACTTCTCTTATTAGTTGGGCAAACAGATAGGCTCACCCCATTGGTTGAGTCAGTGTGGCTGTGCTGTGCTGGTCGTGATGCTCAGACAAGCATAGTATCATATGAAATATCATTTTCATTTTGCACAGGGTAGGTAGGATGTTTGATATGAGAGTCAGGGAAGCACACTAACACACGCAAAATATGATCAAAGCTGTGATCTGAAGCTGTATTTATCACTGAAGGCAGGTGTTGACATACTGTACGTGCTATTTTTGATGTTTCTCCCAAAGGCAGTAGATATCACCATTGTCATCTCTATTGTTGTTACCAGCATGGGTTTTTTCAGCCCTAGATACACTCTTAGAGCCCTTGTCCATGATGTTCACACATTCCTATTTTGTGCGCT
>NW_015512855.1:0-975 GCF_001515645.1 Sinocyclocheilus grahami | reverse complement strand
CTGATGATGTTGCCGCAGCACTGATGATGCTCCGGAGGGAGAATGTTGAAAGACACACTAAACTCGCACGCATCCATCTCGTCGCGTCTCTCTCGCGGCTGGCTGCTTTTGAAGGAAGTTTATAAGTGTGGCTATTATTAGCGTGTGAGCGAGTGGCAGACACGCTGCTCCGGGTTCACTGGTGTTTCTGTGGGTATCGTGGGGATGTGAGTGAACGAATATGACACAGCCACTCATGGAATAACAGCAGAACGCGGACGCACGCGAGGGACAGAATGGCAAGTTTCGGAAAACTTACAGATTACTTTAACCGCCGGCGTTCCAGGGATGAGCTCATGGCTCGGAGGGACACCCGTCGCAGCGGCAGTTACTGCTGCACAGTAGCCGAGGCCAGGTACTCCAAAATCAGAGTGCGGTTTGAGAGTGTGTACAGCTGGAAGAGTGTGTGCATGTGTGTCCTGCTTGAGATTTCAGGCTTTTATTTTGAAAACGGCTGGTATGTTTGGTTACTACTTTAATAATGCTGACATATTTTGTACTTTAAACAAGATGAGCACATATCACTGTATAATCAAATCTGAACCGTATTATTGACATCTGAAACTTTCCCCTCATATATTGGCTCATAAAAGTGCTTGATGTAGTGTGTCCTGGAGGGTTAAAGTGTGGTCAGTTCACCTGGACGGGGCAGAAATCGTCTGGTCAGTGTGCAGACAGAACAGGGCAGTATGACAGAAATGAGCAGCCAGTGAAAGGAGAGGATTTAGAGGGACGGAACAGACGGGGAACTGTGATTGGCAGGGATTGAACTAACTCATCTGAATGTTTTAGTCATGAACCTTTGAAAAGGTGTAAATACTCATATATCAAATCTGTGAATGCAGTCTAGTGTCTTTGTCTTTAGTGCTCAGTTGTTTGTTGCATTGAAGTATCTGGTTTTCTTGTAAAATTCCTTTGGAGAAATAAAAACAGACA
>NW_015512854.1:7327-7960 GCF_001515645.1 Sinocyclocheilus grahami | reverse complement strand
AACCATACATAAATGATATCATACATTCAGATAATGTATAAACCTCAATTTAAAAAAATGTACGCTTATGACGGTCCAGGGTCACGTATGCAAACTTGTATAGATTTTTTTTCTTGTATGTTTTGTCTAAAGGTTCAGTAAACTGTTTCATTTCCAAACATTCGATTTTTCTGACTTTTGTTTGACATGTGAGACTTGACAGGTTTAACACTGTTGAGTGTCTCTGTGTTTGTGTTTGTTCCAGATCATAGTGTTTATGTGTTATGGCGTGATGCTCAATAAATGGGTGTTGCAAACCTACCAGCCGGATTTCATGAAGAGTCCGCTGGTGTATCATCCCGGACACCGCGCTCAAATCTGGAGGTTCTTCAGCTATATGTTCATGCATGTTGGGTAAGAACTTTGCGCAGTGTTTGACAGGACCAGATGAACTCTTGTTTAGATCTCCATTTATAAATAAATGAGCATCAGCTGTAGTGCACTTGGTTAATTATGCAACTAGCAACTGTTCTTCGAATAAACAGTGTACGTTTTACAAGCTTTAAAGGGGTCATATGATGGGATTTCAATTTTTTCTTTCTCTTTGGCGTGTTACAAGCTCTTGCTGCATAAAGAAGATCTGTAAAGTTGCAA
>NW_015512854.1:4610-6242 GCF_001515645.1 Sinocyclocheilus grahami | reverse complement strand
TCAGTCTGCTGTATATGGCAGGAGTCGTCGCTGGTGAGTTAGTGCTTGTGTGTCCGCATACGTCTTGCTGTCCTTGCACTCTGACAAGTTCACCAGGAGAATGTGCTCATATTTATGATGGACATGTCACCAGTGGGCAATGACCTAATCAATAATCTCTGAATTATTCACGCACACACACGCACCATCTCTCTCTTGTGACATACACACTAAAGCAGCAAATATACCACCTCTGGAGACTGTGTGTAGTGTAATAGAATACATTTACATTTTAATGCTAGCTATGTTCTTCTTATTATAAAACAGAGATATATATTGTTCTCTATCAGGGCTATTCCATTCCTAGAGGGCCACGTCCTTAAGAGCTTCACTCCAACCCTAATTAAACACAGCCGAAACAGCTAATCAAGGTCTTCAGGGCAAGTGTATTTAATTATTTATATATATCATTTTGGAAATTACATTAAAAAAAAAATCATCCCTCCTGACCTGTATGTAAATTCTTTAATTTAAAATAAATTTGTTGTTTTATTTTTTTTTACATAGTAATATTTAAAAATATATTTTTAAATGTTTAAAGTAAAATTCTTATTTAATAAAAAATATATTTTATTAAATAATTGTAATAAATTTATTTATTTCAGTTTATTATTTTGATGTGTGTGTGTGTGTGTGTGTGTGTGTGGATATATTAGAGCTGCATGATTCTGGATAAACTCAGAATCTCAATTTTTATTATTTTTATTTATTGTTAAATAGAGATTGTGATTCTCCTATGATTCTGAAGAAAAAACAATAGACATCTAAACAAAATAACATGTAATTCACTAGAGGTTCTGACAAAATGTTCATTGATCATTATTAAATTAAATCAAGATAAAATGAATAAATACAAAAAAATTACACTTATTAAAAAAATGTAATAAAAGGAATACATTTAAAAAATATATATTTAAAAAATTTATTAATTTGAAAAAAAAATTAATTTTGTATGGAGTCAATGTCTCATTCATAAAGACTTGTTTTGTTATGTGTATGTTTGTGTGAAATAGGAAATACATAGATGATATACAGTGCTTTTAAATTTGAACCACGTTCTGCTGAATTCAAAGCCTAATCAAACACACTTGTCTGTAATTATTAAATAATCCTGAAGACCTTGATTAGCTGGCTCAGGTCTGTTTAATTAGAGTTCATGCCAAACCCCTGCAGGACGTGGCCCTCCAGTCCAGGAACAGAATCAAGTAGCCATGATGTAACACAATACAACTTAACTCTTGCAAATGACATGGACAGAAATATGCTGAGTTTAAATGAACACTTATGTTGTATCATATTTACTCAAAATGTACTGGATACTTGACATCTTTAAAGAAAAGTGTCCATGCTGAGGACGCAGAACATGAGATGCAAATTAAAAGAAGGAGAAAATAGAATATGCAAAAAAGAGATAAAAAACGTGAGAAATGGAGTGAGAGGGTGGAGGACGTGCGTGTAGAAAGAGTATTGAGAAAATGTAACATAAAAAGAGCAGAATGATGAAGACGGTGTTGGAGTAAGAGTGCTGAGCACAGCACAGCTCAGTATGTAACGCACCGTATAGACAATCTGTCACACACACACACACACACA
>NW_015512854.1:0-488 GCF_001515645.1 Sinocyclocheilus grahami | reverse complement strand
ATTCAATGTGTTTGTCTCCATTTATCTGAAAAATAAACATGGTTGTTTTGCATTTTTAAACTGATCTAATTAAATGTTAGAAATGTTAATATTTTTTCAATTAAATAAAGAAATCTAATTACATTTTTAATAAAAAACAATTGCCGATATTTAAAAAATGGAACACATTGCATCTTTCGCAATGGACTTTTTATCTAGTATTCCATGCATACAAAAAATGACATATTCCAGAAGTAGTATAAGTAGTAGAGTAGTATGCTATTCCAAACATCTGCCAATCTCTTTCTCCGTCTTTGGCAGTGAGTTCAGAGGTGGGCCGTGCCGTATGGCTGCGTTTCTCCCCGCCCCTCCCCTCCTCCGGACCGCAGCCCAGTTTCATGGCTCATCTGTCGGGCGCAGTGGTGGGCATCAGCATGGGGCTGCTGATCTTGCGGAGCTATGAGGAATCTCTGCATAAACAGTGCTCCTGGTGGGTCCTCATCTTCTCC
>NW_015512853.1:6805-7961 GCF_001515645.1 Sinocyclocheilus grahami | reverse complement strand
TGTTCTGTGCTCGTCTGTGCAGCCAAAGACAGAACAGTTAGCATACTTTGCTCAAACTTTTGCCATGGCATTAGAACTGGTACACTGTTGTAGCTTGCGAAATCAAAATGAAGGCACCTTGGGTGTAAATTTACAGATTAAGGGGAGGTAATATTATAATGAGACCCCTTTGCCACGTCACCAAGGGAGCGAAATCCGACACACTCGTTTTCTCACTCTTGCAGAAAAAGGCTTCCCAAAACAAAGTTACTGGGTTAATCTTTTTCACGTTTCCTTGGTTGGTAGATGCACCGGGGACCTGATTATAGCTGATTACATAGATTTTCATTATATGTCACCTTTAACTTCAGATGTATGACAGATGTTCAGCCAAAGGTAAATATTAACGTTAAGTGTAATGTGGTAAACTGAGCCTAGATGTCATGTGATGAACATTTTGCATCATCTCAGAAAACAGAAAATGACTGACGATATAAACAGTTTGAGGGTGTACTGTAATCACAGCATGCAGGAACTAACCAGTGTCTTGTTTCTGTAGGGTTAGAGTCAGTCAACCAATCAAATCAACCTTAGAAATAACTGCTTTCAAATTGAAGCATGAGAATAGAATTTAAAACGAGCTATTTGATGAAACTTCCAGAAATAATGATCTAGAAAACATCCCTGCTTGTATTGGTTTTCCCCCACATTGGATTCCACAAATAACAGAAGTGGAAAACCACCATCAGTCCAGCAGTTTAGTTCAGGTTTCAGACAAGCCATTTATGGGCATGGCCTCTTTATGACATCTCTCTGTGCATTTAGAAAACAACTTCCTTGAAAAGTTTTCCAAGTAAATTCAACCGCAGACAGGGTTTCAACAGAACACAAACCAAACAGGCAACTACAAACAAAACTTTATTTAACTTCAGGTTTGGAAGAACCGTTGCTGCAATTTTGAGTTATGACAACTTGAGTTAAGATTAGACAGTAAAGAAACCAAGTAGTCTTGATCAGCTTTAACAGAAATAGAATTAATTTCATGATAAATGGAGTACAACACACCAACATTATCAAAATGGTTTACACGCACATACAAAAGTCAACTGACAGAAGAAAACTCGAACACATAAGAGGACCACAAATCCAGAGTACTACTCATCTACCGGCAATTTAA
>NW_015512853.1:4685-6045 GCF_001515645.1 Sinocyclocheilus grahami | reverse complement strand
AACAGCTGATAAAAACATCACAATAATCCACACCACTCTAGTCCACCAGTTAATGTCTTGTGAAGTGAAAAGCTGCATGTTTATAAGTCACAAATCTAACATGGACTTTAAACATGCATCTTTTCACTTCACAACACATTAACTGATGGGCTGGAGTTGTGTGGATTACTTGTGGAGTACTGCAATGTTTTTATCAGCTGTTTGGCACCCATTCATTGCAGAGGATCCTATTTTTCCTTTCCTTTTTTAAAGCAGACTTAAATTTTTTGGTAAACTATTCTTTAAAATAATTGGAGGCATGTATGAAGGTGAAGAAAACCTATCCCAAACCCATTACACAATGTATAAATTCTATTTATTCAAACAATCACATACCATACAACAAATTGAGCAACTGACCAATTCAAAAAGATGACTTCACATACCAAAAAAGCTATTTTTTAGCCATTTTAAAACATAATTTTTCACTTCAAGGACTCTGGTTATTTATTCCAAGGAGCTGCACTTCTAAATAAGATTGTAAGGTATAGAGGAACATTCTAAGTTCCTCTATAATGTCCCTTTCCTACCTCTATATAAACCCCACCAGATTCTGTAAAGAGGGGGACGCACCTTCAAAACATAGTTCTCTCCAGTTAAGTTAAACATCTTCCCTCCCAGGCTGAAGGAAACAACAGGAAGTGATGGAATCCTCTTACAGTCAATCCAGTACTAAAAAGGAGGAAACGCATCAAAATATTCACATCATGACTCACTTTATGCTGGAAATAAATGGCGATGAAAGTATCAACAAATTGAAGTGGACCAAGGAAATAAATTAAAATAAAATAAATCAATAAAGAATAAATAAAAATGATAAATTATTCAACGTATACATTTTGATGACGATATTTTAGCTGGAATGCTCCTCACCTCTCCCATCAGCAGTGGTATGGCTCCGATGGCTTTCTGCAGGGCCCGCACCTCTTGAACCGGCCCTGTGATCATTGATGTTCCAGTGTCAACAATTGCCTGGCATCCGTTTTTGCAGAGGGTAAGAGTGCCACCCACCTGAACTCTGTAGGAAAATGACCAATATATGCAATACATCATCATTACAAATAGGATTTGTCGCAGTTTCCAACCAATATAAAAACTCAAAAATCAATCAAGTATATCCGTCTAAATGTCACAGTCTTGGCTGTTGAAACAGGGCTTGTATAGCAATAGTGATCACATACTCATCCATCTTTATCTGCCAGTAGGCTTTTCGTGTGACGTTGACGTAATGCAGATCACCGTCAAAATACTGCTGGTCAAAGCCTCCCAGCATCAGCTCACCTCCAACCTCACCTGCAGGGTCCCTACACACACACACACA
>NW_015512853.1:3034-3463 GCF_001515645.1 Sinocyclocheilus grahami | reverse complement strand
TACAGACTTTTCATTAAGACCCTAAAGAATCATATTAACTTGTGGCAAATGGGCATCCTATGACCCCTTTAAAGGTCTACCAATTGGCTAAGCAATCTGAAAAACCAGTCAAATGTACCATGAAATGAGCAGAAGAGAGGCTTACCGGTTGATATAAAAAGAGAAGATATTCTGGGGCAGGATTTTGGCAGCCATGGCCGTGTCAAACACTGGCGTAATCCCATCTACAGAAATGGTGGGGTATGCCATGCCCAGGACGCCATCAAAACGTGCCACCGCGAACACGATCCCAGGCTGTTTGACCGCCTCTGCAAACTGCTGGTTTGGCACCTTCAGCCCTGCCAACTACAGACAGAAACAAATGTGAGTGTTTGGGCATGCTGATGCCTCCTAAAACTATTTAAAGTAGGCTATGCTTTGCAAATAGTT
>NW_015512853.1:578-1265 GCF_001515645.1 Sinocyclocheilus grahami | reverse complement strand
AAAAAAAAAAAAAAAAAAAAAAAAAAAAAGGGAGAAACATATCAATTCAACGACCCAAAATGTCACTCACAGCATGCTATGTCCAGGTAGGAGCAATGAATAGATGGAACCCAGAGGTTGGATGATCCAGTGTCAAACAGCACAGTGAAATCCTGAGGAGGGGTGCCAATGCTGATCACTCCAAAATACTGAGCCTGAAATGAGAGAAAGGACAGTCGGACTTATTATATTCCTCATGCAAAAACCAAATGCATAATCAGTGACTGATGCCACATTCTCTTACATCCATGAAGTTGGTGAGTTTCTCCACAGGTGGTGGCAGTTTTGTTGGTGATGGTGAATGTGTTGTTGTGGCCAGGAATGGAAGTTTGACTTCTAAGGTTTTCTGTCTGGCCATGGATTTGATCTCGTCAATAGTCCTCCCATTCTCTGCCAGCATGCGGCGCACAGTGCGCATCTTGTACAGAGGAATTCTAGGGATACAACAGCAATAAAGGAATAAAACACCTGAGCAAGTGCACCTGTGTGTCGCATCTATAAAACTGCTGCCATCACAAAACGACACCAATGTTCAAACAAGACAAGACATTTATTGAATAATCCGAACTACAATTTTTGGTTTTCCCAAGAAAACGGGACTGGTGCTTGCCCGTGCCATCATTACACTGAATCATTCATTCAATTGAT
>NW_015512853.1:0-214 GCF_001515645.1 Sinocyclocheilus grahami | reverse complement strand
CTTTCATGACCAGTTCCTGAAGTCTTTACTCACAGTGACTGTATCCTGACTGATGAAGCCAGAGAGACTCCCCCTGCCGTATCGGATCGAGAAGTCTGTGCCATTCTGAACATAAGTGCTTGATTTCTTAGAGTTGTAACGATGGTGCAACCCTGAGAGACAGCCAGAGTAACAAAGTTACTAAAGAAAGAAAAAAAAAAAAAAAAAAAAGGGG
>NW_015512852.1:23592-24511 GCF_001515645.1 Sinocyclocheilus grahami | reverse complement strand
AAAAAAAAAAGAAATGTTTGGAATAAAACAACGGGGTTAAAATACTACAGTTACTAAAAATAACAAATAAAGCTAAACAATGTTATAACTATAAAAATGACAAAAGCACAACCAAATTGCAACAAAAAAAACTTTGAAAAAGACTGAAAACATAAAAAGATTAAAAATATTAATAAATACTATAATAGTATGTACATAGTACTAAAATAATACTGAATGAGCTAAATTTATATTAAAGTGTTTCTGTTGTCTCATCAATAACTATTGTACTGTCAGTTATACATTACTGGGTATGTTTGGTATGTTTTAATTATATAAGAATAAACCAGCAGTCTGATGAACTTATAATCGGTAAAAGACTATTTCGAAATAGAATACACTAAAACCCATAATTTTATTTTTATTTGGTCAGTAATTGTTTTGAGGTGTTGAAGTGGTTGTGCCACCTGCCATTAAACAAGTGGCAAAAGGCTTTGACTGAATGAAAAATTGGATGCATATTAAATTAGCTTCACAGCCAAAGGCAGTGTTTTATATACTGTCTATTGATAATTTACCACTATTGCATGTGACCAACAGTGTCATTCATTAATCACCTGTTGTGAACCTTCCTTGATCAAACACCCATAACATACATTTATGTGTAGATATTAATACAGTGACCATGATGATGGACTCCAGCACATTCCAAATCAAATGAACTGTCTTCAGATGCATTGTCATTTTTCATTAGGCTTCTATCCTGTTGTGTCACAGCATGTATGATGCCTCTGTAAACACCTCTGGATTCTGTTGGGTGATACTGGCCAGATGCAAAGACAGTCAGTGGATTAATTAATCTCACAAGCCCTGCCTGGCACTGAGGTACAGCTTTTTTTCTCTTCACACAATAGTAGAGAAGTTTACCTCTATGTACTTC
>NW_015512852.1:21032-21789 GCF_001515645.1 Sinocyclocheilus grahami | reverse complement strand
GGGGGGGAAACTATTTTCTTAGAATTGCGAGGTATATATCGCAATCTTGACTTCATTTTTCTGAATTGCAAGTTTACGTCTCGCAATTCTGACTTTTTTCTCTTAATTGTAAATGTATAACTTGCAATTCTGGGGAAAAATCAGAACTGCCAGTTAATATCACACAATTCTGAGATAAAAAGACAGAATTGCTAGATGTAAACTCGCAATTGCGACAAAAAAAAGTCAGAATTGTGACATAGAAAGTTGCAATTACCTTTTTTATTTTTTATTTAGTGTTGGAATCGGTCTTCTTACCAAACCAAAACATGAGAGAAAACCAAAAGAAAACACACAACACCAAAAACAAACCAAACAATAAAACAAACAACTTTTGGGGTACAACAGCTTGTCACTGGGAGAGTACAAGGGCATCTTTGTACCTTATCTACCCCTAATATCTGCATATTTGTACATCATAGAGTAGTAATATGTACCCTTAAGGTGCTGTTAGCTAAAGTTACTTTTGCAAAACAAAACAAACACACAAGGGCTGAGAGATCTATACTAGAACAATAAACTAAAAAGTAGTGTAGTGTAGGAATGAAAAAGACTTGGAAGGCTTTTCGTATATACTAAGACTATTTGCTGCTCATACAGCAGATGTGTTGATGCATTAAAGATTTCTGCGAAGGTCATGCATAAAAGCACCATCACAAAGCCTCAGAATTGCTTGTTTTGGTAACTGGCGTTTAAATGAATGGGGCTGATGAAAGCT
>NW_015512852.1:20347-21000 GCF_001515645.1 Sinocyclocheilus grahami | reverse complement strand
GTTTCCCTGTTTATGCAAAACCACATAAAGAGTTTGACTGTGGTAATTTATCAATTAAAATGTGAGCTTTTCTCTCTCTGTTTCTCTTGAAGGTTAAAGGATCTGAATGTATCTTATACTGGGATGGATGGAGACCAGTCTGTGTCTCTGGCCTTTCCCTCTGAGCTTTTAATAATTAATGGTGTTGTGGCTGATCAGAGAGCAGTCTGCTGCTATAACTGGCCTGATCGTGAAGCTTTACCGTCTGTCCAGCTCTGATTGAAACTGAAGCCTGGCTTTAATCCACGCCCCTTCACCTGTCAGGCGCTCGCCATGCCTCCCTTGAGTTTCTTCATGCTGTGCTCTGCTAGATGTCACGGCTCGTCAGTTTAGACCGTTTGGGCATAAATCACTCTGCGTTTGACTTCCGCCTCCAATCAGAAGACATTATTTACAAATACTCATTTACACACGCTGTTGTGACAGTTGGATATGCTAATCTGTGTTGACACACCTGCCGCTTGTGAGCAGAAGGGCAGATGATAATCATGTTTTTAAGATTCTAGTTTGAGTCAAATCAGGAAAGATTTTTAAAAAAAATTCTGGTTTAACTACAAATTTGTAGTTCTATCAGGACCACTATCGTCAAAATGATAGATACTTAGCATAAAGTT
>NW_015512852.1:17754-18946 GCF_001515645.1 Sinocyclocheilus grahami | reverse complement strand
TATAAAGTAATCAAATGTATAAAAACACTGCATATTCTTCACTGTAAATTAAAAATGTCTTCTTATTAAAGTTACAAAATTGATTTAGTCAAGAGCAGTAAGAGATTTTCTCTTTTATTGTTTGATTAACATAAATGACAGAGAGCAGGAATTTTAGACTGCTGTCACTTTAAGACCTACCCAGATCCAGTATACTGTATTGTCACAGATGTGTGCGTTTCATTTGCAAAGACGGGCATTTGGACACATACAGTTATTTAACCGTTAAAGCTTATAAAGCAGCAAAATAACTCCAATAATAATAATAATATATAATAATTACATATCCAAAAATAAAATAACTTTAATACTCCCGCGCTCTGAACACCATCTTCACGTGCACGTGCCTCTCTGACAGCGTTTAGAAACCGCCTCTCAGGAAATGAGCTCTCTTTCGCTGCTGATTGCGTTTCAGTGGCTTAAAATCACTTGTTTTTAAACCGCGATGCTTAAAAATGCTCTTGCTGTTGACAAATTTCTACCGTTTAATCGTGTCTACTGGTATATCTCCAAACTCGTACATATATATGGGTCAAAGAAGTGTAAAATGTCCCATTTTGGTGTCTGCATCAAATGACATTTGCAAAAGTGATTTTATATACTTGTTAAATACAGGTAAAGTATCTACTTTAATGATTTAAATAAATGTATTTTATTGACAAATGGGTAAAACCTAGTGGTATTGCGCTGCTACACAAGTGATATTGCTCATATACAATAATGAGCATTTAAAATGCAACCTATATAAATTTGCATACCACTGCTATATGAGCAATAGCGGGTACCACTTAATTTTTCTTATGAAAATATGTAAAGGTCTATTTCACAGACCATAAGCATCAATCAAGAATAAATGCATAAATGTGTAATTTGTGATGAGACTGTGATGAGATTTACTGTATGATAAATCATATAAAGTATCATTTGGGGTCTCAAAGTAGCATCAATTAATCAGTCCCAGTAGTGAAGACACTCTCAGCTGAATGGGCACACCATGATTTCTTAGAAATGCCTCTGAAGTTCCAGTCATTAGGTCCGTCTCTGAGGTACAAGCCTGTATTGAACAGCCTGTGTTTTCAGCACTTTGTCTGATCTTCCAGATGAATGCGCATGGAGGAAGATAGATGTGAGGAGCAGTCCAGCAGTAACATAT
>NW_015512852.1:16548-17305 GCF_001515645.1 Sinocyclocheilus grahami | reverse complement strand
AATGATGCTGAAAATTCAGCTTTGCATCACAGGAATAAATAACATGTGAAAATATAATAAAAAGAAAACAGTTATTTAAATTGTAATAATATTTCACTACATTACTGTTTTTTACTGGATTTTTATCCTATAAATGCAGTCTCGGTGAACCTATGAGACTTAATTTAGAAGCATTAAAAAATGTTGAATGGTATTCTATGTTTGATTTCATGTTGCTTTTAGTAATGGCTGCAGCCAACCCACAAATGATTTCATAATTTTTTATTTCATAATCATATTTTTTAGAAAAAACTCATAAAACCAATCTCAGCCAGCCGCATTATTTGAGATATCATTCATGTCTGTAGCTAAAATGGTGTGTGATGGGTTACAAGTTTAACTCTTCGAGCTAAAGGTTTACAATAATTAATAGCATTAATAAAGCTTTTCTTTAGAAAATGCCACTAATAAAATCTTGACCTTGACCGATGCAAATAAGCTGATTTCATCTAATTAGAGAGATTTATTAAAAGAGAGAATGCGAGCGAGAGGACTATTGAGGTACCATCTGTCTTTATTGCATAGAAATTCCCTACTGAATGTTTTCCAACAAAAACTAGAGCAGCGCTGTCCAAGAGTTCAGAGAAACCCAGACAGACGAAATAAAAGAGAACAGTCCCAGCTGAGAGACATCAGTCCAGCTCCCGTGGTTCTGTTATTGTTGTTTGTTCTGTTTTACATTTACATTTAGTCATTTAGCATACGCTTTTATCCAAAG
>NW_015512852.1:7337-7747 GCF_001515645.1 Sinocyclocheilus grahami | reverse complement strand
GCCGTCAGAATGAGAGTCCAAACAGCTGATAAAAACAATACAATATTCCACAAGTAACAAGCACTTTTTTTAAATTTACAGTATGAACACACTATTCACACTATTTAGACTAAAAATGACACAGAATAGTGCATAAGTACAAAAAATCAGCAGATTTTCATTTTTGAAAGACTTTTACACCATGCATTATGTAAACTAATTTAAGCTTTTTTTCCCCATGACACTGGATGCCTTATTAATGCTCATTTATAACATGATAAGGTCATGTGACAGCAACTCTTTAAAACATGAAATAATTTTCAGAAAATAATTCCTCCTGTTTATGTAGTGTATACTGGAAAGAATTTGAAAACCGTATTTATTATTTTGAATTCCGGATTAATATTCAATATCTAATATTGTTTTGGCAT
>NW_015512852.1:5252-6419 GCF_001515645.1 Sinocyclocheilus grahami | reverse complement strand
GCTTGTATTTTTATGTTTTCAAATTTTATTTTATTTTAATTTTTCATAATCTTATGTGCTTTTGTCATTTGTATTAGTTTTTTTAATATTTAAATTTATTTTCTATTTCGTTTAAGTTCAGTTTTAGTTTATTTCAAGTAATTTTAATGCTTCAACTTGAACTTATTTCAGAGCAAAACTGGTTCCAAAGCAACATTTTTAGTTAGTTTAATTAGTTTTTTGTTGTTGAATTAGTTTTTCCATCTAATATTTGTTTTAACCTTATCAACAAAAACAATTAAGAGTTTTAGTTATTGATAATAACCCGGTCGAACTGAAAAAAGGCAAGTATTTTACTAGGTGGTGATTTGAGTTTGTACTGTGTGATTCATATGAAAACATGAGTTTTAGAAAAAAGCAAACAACTGTCAGTGGGGTGTAAGCAGATTAAAAAACACGTACAAATAAGATTCAAATAAATTATTCCCCGTTTCACCAAACTTAAATAGTTTTTAGTTTAATTTAATAGAACATTAAATCATCTGAGCTATGAAAAAAACATCCTTTATGCCATAAAATGTTCCTCTGGGCATTTTCTATTACACTTTCACCTAACAAAACTGTTTTTAGTCACTATGTTGTTGTGTGATTATCAAGCTTGTGTTTACTGAGAGCAGGTTTGATTTAGTACTCTCATACTTAATTTTTTTTCAGTAAATCTACGCAACCTGCTTGTTTTTCCCCACTTTCACTCTTAGGAAACACACACCCTTCCTTCACATAGAGCGCTGTGACCAAAACACACCTCACAACTATCTCAGTGCACTTTCCCTCAAAGCGGCGGGGAACGGAGACAGCTTAGGTTGGCTCATAATCTGCGGCGACTGTTTGCCTGCATCCTGTGTTTGTATTTTATCCGCCTTCCATCAGTGTGACGGCTGACTGATGTGATCTGGCAGAATAATTACAGCCGAATGGAACTGTTTCATACACACAAAACACACTGGCTTGATTTGATGCCAGCCGTTATTTATCTGCTAATTCATTCTCCTTGTTGTTTCTTTAATTGTTTGCTTGAGAACACATGTAGACTTCAGATGCAAAGCAGACTGCAGAAGAAACGTTCAGGACTCAGGCCTATACATGCTTCTGCTGGCTCTTTTCAGTAAGTTTGCTGCAGTCAACAGG
>NW_015512852.1:2570-3962 GCF_001515645.1 Sinocyclocheilus grahami | reverse complement strand
TGCTTTACCAAAGAAATCGTTCAAAACATTATATTAGAGATCTTTTATGTTTAAGTGTAAATGCCAAGTTCTGTCATAAAACTCTAGATGGCACAGAATGATAGGTCGTTAACGCAAACTGATGATATTCACAGCGTTAAACAACTTGGCACAAGCTGATTGGTTCATGTTGCATACGCAGCCACTGAGCTTACTGCTTTACATTTAAATGGTTGGTTAGCATTCACTAGAGCAGTTCGCAGTGTGCAGTTCCTCTGAAACCCTCCACCTCCCCAGCTCCACCTGTATAGATGTGCTGTGGGTTATTATATATGCTTTAATGTATTTAATTGCATTAACATTGTCATATCCTTTACCATGCTAAAATCTTTCGAGAGTTGTCATGATAGAAATATATTTTTGGTTTGTTATGTATCTGGCAGAACAAATTAGACTATGATGCGTTCTCCTACTTAAAGGTGGGAGCATGTGTTATATCTATACCTGAGCTATCCATGCTATGTGAGAGAGAAAATTCCAGTGCTTTTTTACCAAGGGTTTGGCAGGGATTTACAAGATAAGCAGTATCACTCTCTTCTTACTCAACCTACATAAACTCCAGTGGCCACCTCACCCAAGCTACTGATTTCCATCTAATCAGGATGAGCTTACAGGACATCTGACTCAGCATCAGAGCCAGTGAAGAGCTTGACTGTGCTATTGAAGGGGTTTGTCTGGGAAATATAATTATTTTGAGTTTTGTGCGTTCTTGTTGCATCTAAAATAGGTCAGGGTTTAAGATCAGTGCAAAATGTCTAATGATGGCCTTAGCTACCAGATATCATTGCACCGTCCACATCACATAAAAATGGATTACTGTGATTATTCCAATAGCAGAGTTGAATTGAGCTTGTGGAGGTCAATATATCCCTTTAAAATTGCCAGAAAGACCAAATTATTATTTTAATTATTTAATAATTATAATTTAAAAATTAAGTTAAATGCAAAATTATATTTGCAGTAACAACATAGTCCCCACTTAGATGATAATGAAACTTTATTCAAATAATTGAAACAATCCATTGTTTTAATTCTACATAACCTATTAAAGTAATAGTCAAGTCAAGTCACCTTTATTTATATAGCACTTTTAACAATACAGATTGTGTCAAAGCAACTGTACAGCATTAATTAGAAAAAGAGTGTGTCAATAATGCAAAATGACAATAGTAAACACTCATTTTCAGTTAAAGGCAGTTCATCATTGAATTCAGTGATGTCATCATCCAGCTCAGTTCAGTTTAAATAGTATCTTTGCAATCATTTGCAATCAAGTCGACGATATCGCTGGAAATGAAGTGTCCCCAGCTAAGCAAGCCAGAGGCGACAGCAGCAAGGAACCAAAACTCCATC
>NW_015512852.1:0-2548 GCF_001515645.1 Sinocyclocheilus grahami | reverse complement strand
ACAAGGTCTTCACTGGTGATCTGTCTCTGGGGCTCATCTAGTTGTCCTGATCTCCACTGACATTCAGGGCTGTAGAGGTACTCTAATAGTGTGATGAATGCTGAAAAATGGATGATATTTAATAAATAGCTATAGCTTTTAAAAGTAAAACTCAGAAAAAGGCCACACATTAATTCTAAAATGTAGAAATGAACACAAATACAATCACTGATTTCAGCTTACTAGATTGTTGTACTAAAGTTAGTCCTGCCCATTTGTATGGGCAAGACAGCACTGGTTGCAAACTGTGTGTGTGTATATGTTTATGCTCAGCGGAGAATGAAATGGAATGTATTATTGCTGTGCATCACAGCTTGAAAGCAAAACCCCTCATATGATATTCAGAGCCACTGCTTTTCCCTTACGGTTTCTTTTTCCCTTTTCTTCTCCTCCTCTTGCGCTGAATCATACCATGAATGTTAATGTTGGTGTCATCACATTGTGACAGGAAATCTCTCTTTTTTTGAATGATGCAACTGTTTGGTCACATCCTGTATCTCTGTCTCTCTCTCTGCACTCAGATTCAAATGTAAACTAGTTTATTTTCAAAAAAAAGGGGGGAAAAAATCTTGGCGGGCAGGAAAATGACCCTGAAGAAAATCACAGATGTTCTTCCCAAGTAAACCCGACACCACACACATGCAACGGTACACAAATGATCGAGAGTTTCCTTTCCATGGTCCCTTTATCAGCTAGCGTGTTGTGTGTGTGTGTGTGTGTGTGTGTGTTATGTAGGAAGAAGGAATCCAGCTGGACTGAGACTCACAATCCACAGCTGGACATGAACCATTATATCCTAGAAGATTTAACACACCACTCCGTCACTCTTTCTACCCGCTTAATTTTCTTTCCACCATCTTTATTCCAAAGGGGAACAAAGAGATGAGTAAGTTTCTCCACAACAGATGCATACACTTAAACACATTTACGCTTAAATTAAAAGAATGTGCTCAGTTTAAGACTCAATAAAATGGCTTGACGAGTGCAGATTGATTTCAATTTTTACTCAGTGTTTTTATTAACGCACTTATTAAAATTACACAGCTGGTGTACTTAGTCTGTTGTACAAAAACAAAAAATCAATGCTAATGACTTTTTTCATAACATTTTAGATAACATATAAACAGTTATAGAAGGCTGATTAATTATCAGCTAATATTAGTTTGTGAATTGTGAAAAGCAGTAATAAACTACTGTAGTTCGGAAGCAGATATAAAAAAGGACAAAAGAAAGTCTAACAAGAAATTGTCAGCACTTTTATTTTTAAAATGTTTCTATTTACACAAAATCTTCTCATGTTTTTAATTCAGGTGAGGCAAGGTACAGAATTCAAGCTCAAGTTGGCAGACATTCAACATTTCCTACACGAGGATAGAAAGAATACAAATTGTGTATTTATTTACAGTATATTTGATTTCAAGTTAAAACATTTAGAAAGGTTTCTCAATGTCCATCTCTCATCATCTTTTTTCATTCGAAAGAGATTTCAAATGGAAACAAAAAAGAAATATACACGCATTCTCTTTATAATAATTTAGCAAACAATATTGACATCAATAAGCTACAAGGTGTATATATTGCTAGGCATTAAAACAGGGTGTTGTGATGACACAAGCGTGATGGAGACTAATATTGTGAACAGGAAGGCCAATCAGAGAGCTGCTCCCATGAAAACAACCTCTTTAAATCTAAAACCACCAACCACATGACCTTTTAAACTTCTGTCACTGGTTTAAGAATTGCTATGAAACTGTGTGTAATTGGTATCATTTACATTCTTCTGCTAAATTTGGGGAAATTTCCATTTTCAAACCATCAGTAGGGTTTGATGTAAGACTTCAGCATTGTGGGAGCGCTCAAACGAAAAGCTCCTGAACTAAGGTCATTCCCCCTGTTTTTTCAGAGATCATGTGACCAAAATCAGAAGCACGAATACAAAGACTAAATGGGTTAAGGGGCACTTGAAAGGACGGTACACCGTTTGTCTGATATGTATAAGTGGGCAAAGCTACATCATCAAACTCAACTCAGGAAACATTCAAACAAGTTAAAATGGCTAATAAAGAAAGGTTGGACTGATTACATTAGCAGATTTCACTCTTAGATGTCCTCAAACTGTATTTTGGCTACTGTAATAAATTACAATATACACTATAGATTGAATTTGCACTTCATTTAACTTTACAGACTTCGTCTCATTTTTCTCGTTTTCAAAAAACAGAGGAGTTCAGTAGCTAACAGCAGTCTTCTGAGAACATCTGTTGTATCATTGCCATCATTAGATGGTTCCTTATAAACCTACTCCTAACAGATATCTTGTTGCTTTAATTTTTTTTTAAAGGCACTCTAGTGACCTTCAAAATGAAACTTGAATGGGTTAAACGTAATGGAAGATCAGTTTTGATTTTAGAGGTAGCTGTGGAACATATGGCAAGGCTGTGACAGATAAAGAGGAGACATTGTCTGGGAAATAATAGGCCTGGTTTATAATATCTGACTGTTTTTTTTT
>NW_015512851.1:23987-25360 GCF_001515645.1 Sinocyclocheilus grahami | reverse complement strand
AATGCATCTGAAAAACAATTGACTGTACAGCAGGATTCAGTTTATTATTGTGTTTCTTAGTTTGTTTTGATGAGGCTGGAAACCATTGTTAGGATCTGATGATATGCACTGAGCAACATGAACATGAAAAATCAGTTGAGTGAATGATACAATGACCCACTAATAAAGACATGCACTTGCTTTGTCCCTGATTTAATCTAATAAATAATTTGAATGAATAAACATGTCGTTTATATTTAAATAGTTCATATTTCATTATTTTTAGAATTGTGTTCTGGTGACATGCATTGGCCAATATGAACATTTCTGCCATCAAAGCCAAAGAGCAGATGAACAGACAACATCCACAGCAAAGAATGAAGTCACTTGATTATCTCATGTAAGATTTCATCAAGACACACAGAGTGCACATTAATGCTTTGGGCCAAACCGAGATGTAACTGAAACGCTTACACGTGAATGGAACGGTTCGTTCATTTGCGCAGAGTATCTCCGAATTTCCCCAAGTCACACGAGACTCGAGAACTAGTGCAAACATGAATTAAAGATCTGCCGTTCAGAAATCTCACAACTTGTTTAGCTTAAAAACGAGGATTGAAAATGCATGAAAATGCCAGATCCGTTCAAACAGCATCTAAGTTTTGAGTGTAGATTCTTCCTGTTTACATCGGGAACACTGGTACCTTTAAACCCAGTTAAAAGTCGCCCGTCAGCATCAATTAATGGCTTCCTGAGTGCGACCCGATCGGTAATGACACCCGACACACCAGCAACCAAAAAACTGACAACAGCTTTCAAAGGCCGATGGTGCCATCGTCATCCTTCACATATGCTCTTCAAATCAACAGCCGTCCTCCCTCCGGTGCGCCGCGCCTTTGATATCAGAGGGGTTACAAATTCATATCTCGCCTTTGAAAAGCAATTTTACAGAGAGAGGGATTTGTATAAATAGTCCCTTGTCATGCGTGCCACGGGCCAACGGATTCTGATGCCGAAATTGCGACGGGCTACTAAATAGCGATGCAAAATTGATGACTACAGGGCCGCTGCACTGGTGTCAGGCAGTCGGAGATGCAACGGCATGAGGACATCAAGGCCGAGGCGCGGCGATTGGGGATTTTCTAGTTCCTCGTCTGAACGAGTTCACTCTCGCTCTGCTCAAAGGACTTAATAGACGAGAGCTTTAAGAGGCCAGAGAAAGAGGGTCAGAGAAAAAGCCTGGTGCTTATCTGCTCTTGACCACACCATCTTCTGGCTCTCTCTCGTCTTCTCCTCCTCTCCCCCATCTTGATGAGTAGACTCTTCAGATAAAGCTGTCTAATGAACACGCAGGAACTTTAGCGCGTTAAGCATCGAAACATCGAAGGCAGCTT
>NW_015512851.1:19603-20247 GCF_001515645.1 Sinocyclocheilus grahami | reverse complement strand
GGTACAGTACAGAAATGACAAGAAATGATGGAGAGAAGAATAGAGAGTTTGATTAATTAAAGTTGTGTCAGATTCAAACCTGCATCGCCCATGTGAACACCACAGTTCAAAGCATTAGAGCTTGTATTAAAGGTAAAGTTCAACTAAGAATAAAATTACAATAAATTACATTCAATTACAGGCAAAACAGCTGTGAAAAATCGATACAGTAAATTCCCTCATATTAAAACAGTACATGGGATCCTAATTGTATGGACTTTTCTTAGACAGTAGTCCATGTTGACAGAAACCCCTCTTCTGCAGTTTTCAAATCTCATTCCATATTCTCTGTATTCAAACCGGCATGTTGCATTTGGTTACGACACACAAAACGGCACAACATCCATCAATGCACCTTTCTGAACAGCGATGGGGAAGATGTCTGATCCTCACACAACGATATCATATGACTGCATGAGACCCGTACTATTGCATACGAGCTCAGAACAAACAGAGCAACATTCCGCCTCTTGGAATGCTGGGAAAACTGTGGGGAATCTTCCCGGCATTCCTCTGCCATTGTTAAAGTCTCTCGGCGGAAGGGATAGGCTTTCAAACGTGCTCCCCGCGTACACACCGCCCCATTGTTCCTTTCATCAATTACA
>NW_015512851.1:5281-7963 GCF_001515645.1 Sinocyclocheilus grahami | reverse complement strand
CCTGCTTTCTTAACGGAGTCTGTCAGGAACTAATACCATGTAAATTAGATACTTGATGGCTGGCAGAAGCTTCTGCTATCTCTCCGAGACCAATATCTATTTTCATCTTGCCTGATAAGATCTCCTAAGGATTTAAAGATGGCTGGTCGTCTGCCGGCCCGGGCTTTTCGCTGTGATCTAGGGCTTTAGGGAGTTCTCGTTAGGCAGCGGGGCTCGGATCGAAGAACCTAGTTCTGGCTAGTGGATTTTTAATCCTCTGGTGGCCTGTGTTGGGAGCAAGAGTTATTTAGAGACTTTGATTAGCCACAGCGGTGCACTTTGATTAGGAGAACTTCAGACGACTGAGCAGCGCTGTGATTCGGGGGGAGGAAGGCCTGAACAGAGCTGGAGATGGTTGGAGTGGAAGGCTTTGTCCACGAGCTGTTCCCTCTCCTCCGACTGACCTTCTGTGCCTCTGAAAGTCAATGTGGATGGAGGGAGGGCAGAAACTACTGATTCCTTTAGGTGGCCGTTTGTCAATCGGTTTGGGTTACTGACTATGTTTGCAAACAAGTGAAAAAACAACAAGAGCATTTTAAAATGAGAGAAAACTAAATATCTGTTGACAAACAATATACTGTAAAAACAGACAGCACACAGATCAAAATGTATAAGAAGAATGCTATGCAAACATACTAGTTAAAAAAAAAGTCATTTTAAGCTGCTTTGGCAGCGTGGGAAAATGCATGTAAATTAATCAGTGCTATTTTAATGTTATATTGTAATTTTTACCTGAAACCTACCATGTTGAGCTCAGAGTGTCCCATTCTTGGCTCATTTTGAGTTGTGAATTCACTGAATTATTAACTGGAGACTCACTCTGACCGGATCATTTGAATCAGTGAGTCATTGACTGGAGACTCGCTCTGACCGGATCATTTGAATCAGTTTAACTGCTGATTTATTTGCTGATTTGATAAATAGTCTGCTGATGTGTTGATCTACATAAAACACGTTAAAGCCTGTTCACACTGAATGCAAGATTGTTGCATTGTTGCATGAATCGACCTCTGTCCACTGCAGGATCAGAAATTAATGGGGACTTAATGCCCATGAAATTCAAGATAAAGAATTAATTTCCACTTTGAACAAATCAGTTGAGTGAATGATTCAAAGACCCATTTATAAAGATGTTCACTTGCTTTGTTCCTGATTTAATCAACCGTTTTAAACAAATCAGTTGAATGAATATTCCATTAAATATTTCATAATTCCACTTCAGTTCATTTGATTGAACTTCCTATAGAGTCTTATTAATTTAATTTATTTGATTCAATTTAAGGATATGATATAAAACTTGACACATACAGTGCTTGTAATAAGGTTAGAAAAATTTTTGCTTGTATAAAGGTAAAAATGCCCAATGGAAATCAGTTTAAGGGGGCAAATACTGCCCCTTAATGGAAAAGTACGTCTTTCTCACTGGTTAACTGTATTTATATGCATATATATTTCACTACAAAGTTAAATACCAGAATAATATAACAGTATTTAGTGATATACATATGCATTAGATATATACATACTTGAAGAAAGAAACAATAAGAAACAGATAAAATAGGTATACAAATATTTTATACTCAACAGCTGTAAAAGGTAAGTTTGAGTCCATAAAGTACTGTGGAAAGTTGTTGTATTTAATTACATAAAAACAATTAAATTTTTATATATATATTTTTTTGATTTATTTGCATTTCCAGTGTGTTTTGTGGTTTAAAAACTATTAAGAGAAAGATAGAGACCAGAAAAAGAGCACAGTTACACAAATAAACCTCTGTTTGTTTACATTTATGCATTACATATGCACATATATTATGCATGCATTATACAGTATATGCACATAGCTACATATTATTAGCAGACTTTCAAAAGATAGTAGTAGCAAGGGGTCATTGACTGCAACTGCTATTTTCATGGTCAAAAAGAGGTTGGACAAAGACAACATCTATATCTCACACCCAATGTCGGTACACTGGATGACAGAACGGCTCGGCACGGCTTTGTGTGGCAGCAGCAGTGTGCGACCCGAAAGCTCATCTCTCATTGGTTGTCAGTTTGCTTTTTGAAGGAAAAAAACGCAAATTTTTTTTTCTTCAAAGGAACATGTTGGATAGTTAGCATGTGAATGTTCACACACAGTGTGCGTAGCTCCAGAGAAACATAACCATTCACTGCTTTATCTTTTACCTGATGGCGTCCAGTCGTCTATATAGAGTGACTTCTGTACAAAACCAAATGGTTTCAGAAGACACTAATACTTTGTGGAATCATGTAGGTTGACTTAAGTTTGTACTTTTGTCTTGTTCTCAGTCCTCACAGGACAAGAAAGTGAATATCAATCCGTTAAATTGGCTGTTCTAAGCAGGTCTTTCAGTAGATGAAATAGCGTGAATATAATTGTGAGCAATCAAGCATTGAGCTCTGAGCAGAGATGGTGGAGGAGCACTCTGGGATACTGTAAGCGGAACGTATGTAATGTGTTGGAAGCCCATGGGGATCACAGCGAGGAGATCGTCTATATCATTAAACTGTGTTTAATTACCATCAGCTCCCTGTCTTCAAGCTTCAGCATCACCTCATGAAATCCTTATGAAGGCTAATGACACATAATAATGGCTCCAGAGACTTCATAGTTAACTTCTC
>NW_015512851.1:2301-3861 GCF_001515645.1 Sinocyclocheilus grahami | reverse complement strand
TGAACTTTGACTCCACTGCATTAGTGCTGCGGCCTTATCAGCGCCGGCGACTGCAGAGATTAGAGACTTCCTAATGAAGTGGAGGGATCGGAAAGGTTTTAGCACTGCCCGAGTGGATTGCTTCCAACATTTTTCACTTGTTATCGCAGGTATCCAGATTGCTGTTGTGAGGGCAGGACTTCTCTTAGTTTCAGGTCAGTAGGAAAAAAACCCTGGCTGGATCAGAGAGTGAGTAGTTTGAGGAGCTGACAGCGTTCAATGACTTTTAGTTTGCTGCGTTTTCTTGGTTTCGTTGTGTGAAGACAGTTCTTTGGGAGGGAGTTAAGGGGATTCTTGTCTCTTTTATATGATATAGTGGAGAACAACATAACATCGCAAGCCAGGCTGAAACCTGGGTCTTCCGCGTGAGCACCACGGCTGAATGCGTCCAGCATCTATGCTAACATATGCTAACATTCTTTATTTTGCTAGTGTGTTATGACACACACAGGCCTTCATCCGAGCTAGTTTTAAGACAGTAAGTATAGTTTTAAAATGTCTCTAAATTGTTATTTTGTGAGCTAAACCAGTAATTCTCAAACTGTATGTTCTTCAGTAAAAACAAAATAAATATGATTTCAGTTTACAGCGTTATTTCAGTCTTATTTATGTACTATTATAGTACTATTTATATTTTCAGTTTTGTTTTTATTTCATTTTAGGTTGAGTATTAGTAATTTGCTATGCATTTTTGTCATTTTTATTATTTTGTATTTTTTTATTTTTTAACAGTATGTATATTTGACTTTATTTTTATTTCAGATTTAGCTTTAATAATTTTAATACTTCACCTTATGAATTTCATTTTGGTTACTTGCCAGGGCAAAATTTGTGAAATAAATAAAATAAAATATAATAAAATATATTTTATTAAAATTTTTCAGCTTTATTTCAATTATCAACAATGGTTTTTAATAGTTTAGTTAACAATAACAACGCATCTTGATTTTATTTGTATGCTGGCATTTTAATTTAGATTACAATTAGATTATTTAATATATTTAAAAAACAATTTATTAATTTAAATACTTTTAAGCCATCTTGGAAGTTTACTAAGTCCAGCTAATGGTTCCCTGGTTGAGATCTAAAACATTGTAAAGTAGCTGATATACACACAGTTGTGCATCAGTTGAATTAAGTTTTTATGTGTCAAGTCAAACAGTGAGTATTTAGGCTAATGAACTGTTCGTTATGTATTTTGTATTGCTCATCCTGCCATCTTTAAGGTGGTTTAAGCTAAGAATATCTCTTACTCATTGTTCAGTCCCTATACCGCACAACCTCTCGAGGATTATTGCTTTATTTTACCGGACATACTGAGCATCCGTCAACTCATAAACATAACAAAAGTCTGTGTTTTACAAGAGCGACATTTTCTCAATAAAGCAACCCAATCTGTCCCTAACGAGTCTGACGAACTCCTGAGAGTTAAAGCGTGCTGTCAGCTGTCTGGACATACGTGCCGCTGCACAGCTTAATAATTCATTGTTAAGTGATACATTTCTCTGAAGCATGAGAAAT
>NW_015512851.1:0-986 GCF_001515645.1 Sinocyclocheilus grahami | reverse complement strand
TTACAGCACAGTTAATGTTAATAGATGGTAATATTTTATTTCTATATCTCTCACACAGTTGGCTTTTAAGCAGAGTGGAGATTCACGTTCACCATTTACGACATTGGGGTTTATTTAGAGCCTAGTTTAGTGTTTAGTAGTAACAGAGGACAAGGCAGATTAATCGATTAATGATTATTTGGGGAATAATATGTGATTAGCTGATAGCGGTAAGCGATACAGAAGTGGTAGTATTCCACTTATTAAGGCTCATTCTCAGCGTTGTCTACTGAATGCACACTTTATTTTAATGTGTCTTAGTTACGTTACATGTATTTACTGTAGGAATAACTCATTATTGCATGCAACTAACACTAAAGCAAAGTCTACCCCTAAATCTGCAGTAAGTACATGTTAATTAAAATTGCTCAGTAGTTGTTTGTGTAATTACACTGTAATAATGGCATTGAAATAAAGTGTGACGTGGTCTGTTTTAAAAAAAATTTAAGTAAAATTTTAAAATTAATGTTAATATTAACATTTCTGTTCATGCAGTTTTAGTAGTTGTGTGCATCATTTACCATCCTTAGCTAATTGTATTATTTATATTATATATTGGTATAATAACAGTTACATTGTTTTCTGGATATTGCTATCGGCACTGTAAAAATCTATATGGTTGATCACTAGTGTTTAGTAATTTATGCATGTATAAAAAGGTATGTTTTGAAAAATTTCAGTGACTGGCAGGGTTATTATAGCTCATTTAAACTGAAACTAAAACGAAAACCATTTAAAAAAATGTTACTTATAAAGTCTAAACTAAAAAAAATTAAAAAAAAGTTAAAAAACAACAGAAAATTCTAATTTTAATTAGTTTTTGCTTGAATAACTAAATACTAAAAAAAACACTAAAACTGAAATAAGCATGAATAAAAACTATATAGACATATAAAAAACAAAAACAAAAAAACTACTAAAAATGACAAAACCCCAACAAAAAAATT
>NW_015512850.1:7529-7964 GCF_001515645.1 Sinocyclocheilus grahami | reverse complement strand
TCTAATGTTAATTGATTGATTGGCTCGCGCTTAGTGTTCAGTTCTCTGCCCTCATTAGTCTGCTCCGTTTCTCCACATTCCCATCTGAGCTGAGTTTGTCTGGGGTTCTGCAGTAAGGGATATATGACGGAAAGATCGTATTTGTGACCCTGGACCACAAAACCAGTCACGAGGGTCAAATTCAGGAAACTGGATTTTCTCTTAAACCTATTTTCCGAGCAGCCCGGTCTCATGAAAATGCGTGTAAATAGCACGCCAAATAAAAACAGAAAATCGTGGAGTTGCACGCAGAGATTGAGTTTGGCGTGCATATGACGCGTATCTAACCCCACACCCCTAATCCTGCTCGATGCGTATCATATGCACGCAAGTCCATCTCTGCGTGTAAACTAGCCAAAGCGAAACATGCTGCTCGTGCTATTGATGCACACTTTC
>NW_015512850.1:6352-7261 GCF_001515645.1 Sinocyclocheilus grahami | reverse complement strand
CTTCTTCCCGGCCTGTAAATACAAACTTCCCGAGATCTTAATGCACCGTATGCTTGTCTGAAATTGTGGTCACGTTAACGAAATTGTGTGGCTGAAGTCTATTGTGTAACAGTGCAGCGATGTGTGATGCACTCTCAACCCGTGTTCTTCTCTGTTGGTCAGTGAGGCCGGTTCTAATGAGCAGGTGAACCCAAAGAGAAATGTGCATGTGGAAAAGTGTCGCTCCTGCGGGAAATTCCCAAATGCACAGGTTCCTATTGAAGTGCCTGCGAGAATTCGCCGAAGAGCGCTGCACGCGACCGCAGCTTACACGCAGTTCAGAGAGTGAACCTGTCCGGTTTTTGTTGTTTTGCGAATCAAAGCGGGCGAGTAGGGTTTCTTGATGCGGGTCTGAACTTCTGCGCCCCGCAGGTGTCTCTCTGTGAATGAGGGCCTTTCCCGTTTCCATGGTAACAAGCATCTTGGGTCCCTGGTGTCCCCGCGCGAGGAGCCGCTGTCAGGAGCAATGAGGGACCTGAGGGACGAGATGGAGCTTTGAATCGCCGCGCATGAGTTTTATTTGGCAGGGAACAGAGTAAGACAGAAGGGCTTTCATACTGGCATGAAGGCGGAGATGCTGTCATCCGGGTCACTCCAGTCTTTTCCTGTCGAGTCCTGCATGCGGCTGCTGCTTCACCAAGCTTTCTCACACAGGTCTGTCAGATACTGTTCAAACTCATATCACACACACACACAGATCTGTGTAAATAATGTTCATTATAATGACTACAGACCAACACGAATTGCACATGCATTATTACTTTATTTATGAATCGTTTTCCCATTGAGGTCATAGTTCTGTCAGATTAACTCACTTTTGCCGACACGTGACCCTGGAGCACAAAACCAGTCATAAGGGTCAATTTTTTA
>NW_015512850.1:4010-5840 GCF_001515645.1 Sinocyclocheilus grahami | reverse complement strand
TTTTGTAATTAGTGTTGATTAAATATGCTGTTTAGTGAATAAAGCAGCAGAATCTGTATTTTCTGTTCTGACGCTTTGGTAAAAGCAGGACAGAAATATGTTCAATTATACAAAAAACCCGACTTTAAATGCATTCGCAGGTTAGTGAGAAAAGAGGAGAGATTGATAAACATTGTTTTACTTTAATATATAAATCTAATTTAGGCTACACTGAACTTCACGACGCGAGAAATAACAGTATGACGCTTAAAGTCCATCTTTAATAAGGAATTAGAGTTTTTTTGCATTGCATTTGATAATTTCCCATCAACGCTGAACACAGCGGATTGGTTTATTAAATAGTCTACATTAACCTCAGGTAATAATTTACAGATAGCCGTAACATAATACATTAAATGTTAAACTACTGCTGATTTATGTCGGAAACGTTCACAATATTTATCATAGCTTATATATATTAATCTAAACCAGAATGTCTGATATCACAATAAGAAATTATTTAATATGACACTTCTTTATTTGTGCAGTATCTGAGGAAAGTCTGCCGAGATCTGCTGCATCACAAATAAGAATCAAGAGAAGAAAAACAATGTTTGTTTATTACTATATCCGATTTATTATTATTATTATAACAACTAATGCTGTTGCTGATAAATGGGAAATTAAGACATATTCATAGGCTATAGCTAATTCATATTTTTCTGGTACCGTTTTATGCCTAATTCATTTTAAAAGCCAAAAACTTTTAGTTTTAAAATTAGTTTGACGAAACATTTTAATCTTATTTTTAATTAGCGACTTTATTTTTCTGGAATGAACGAAATCTGTTCAAACTCATACATGCGGTTTGATTGTGTCGGTGCTTCTCATAATCTAATTCAAAATTATTAATCAAAAGATACAAATAATTCGGCATATATTGCGACCGGAGCGCCAGAAATGAATTCTCTTCAGCTCTTTAATCTGAAAGAAATAGCTACTTACAAGTGCATTTGATCCGAGTGGCCTGAGAATAAAAGCAGGCATAGCCCAGATGTGTGTGATGTTACTGAGCACTGAATATTGGAGTGCGTCTTCGGTAATCGCGATAAAAACCCGTCTTGCGTTTGCGCAGTTTTTTTGCGTCTGTTCGCGCGGCAGGCCTACGGTTTCATTTCTTCATCAACTCGCATTTAGTCGTGGCTGTCATTTAAAAGGGTCACTGGTGTGTTTTCATTCAGGGCAGTATGTCTCCTCGGGTGTTTAGGGGTTAACGGGTTAGGCGAGCTGGGTGTTCTGAAATACGTGGAAGCTCCACGCAGCCAATCAGAAGTTGGAACAGCTGTCTGGCTGGCCAATGGGAGTGCGCCGAGGGTCAGCCGCAGGTGAAGCGGACAGCAGCGCTGTGTTCGTTCACATTCGTGTGCTGGCGACGTAATGCGCATCCAGAAGAACTCGCTGCGCGCGCGCCGCGATGCGACCGATCTGCCGCCGCGGGGCTCAATCTCCATCTGATCCGGATCTGGAGCCTAATTCCACTGCTTTATAATCAACACTGACTTGTCCCTGCTTAACATGGCTGTGCGCAGCAACGCTCTGGTGCCATTCTCCATCCAAGCCATTCTGAACCGAAAAGAGGAGTCTCGGCATATGAGCGATCTGGATGTTTGTTTCTCCAAAAGCGCTTGTTGGAAAATCTTCGATGAAATGGATGCACCAGACAGAAGCGACGAGAGAGAGCACAAGAGCTACGACTCGGACTCCGGGCTGAGCGAGGACAACGACAGTAAAGCGCAAACCGACGCAAAGCCCGAAAAAGACGCAGATTTAGCGGACGACACGGATCCGGAG
>NW_015512850.1:0-2742 GCF_001515645.1 Sinocyclocheilus grahami | reverse complement strand
GCGACAGTACAGCCCCGGAGACCTGCTCCGTCCGCCGCTGCTCTCCTATTACTACCCCTACACCTACTGCCTTCCCGCCTGGAGCCTGTCCTCCGCATGCACGGGAAGCCAGTGACACCGGGACTTACACTATTTATTCTACTAAAGACATTCATTAACTGAACACACCAGGCCCGGTTCTACGGGGTGCTGGAGGGTGCTCGAACGAAATCAATAGCACGCTCAGTTAAAGCTGCATTCATGGCATTTCATCGCAGATTTGGGCAAACTATCCAGTGTGTTATGGTTTGCAGCGTTGAGCAATGCAGCATAGGCTATCTGTTGATTTCTTGAAGCCAACAGCCAATCAGAGTGTTATGTTCGAATCCACTCAGCGGATTCATGAAGTTCAGAGCACTTCAACTTTGTGAGATCGCGATGAATTAAGAGTGATTTTTAGAGATTGTAAACAGCTTGTTGCGCCATAGCAATGCACGGCACCTTTATAAAACCTTTATAGATATATTAAGGTTAGAGCACCCTCATTAATTTGAGAAGCACCCTCAAGTGATTGATTCTGGAGCCGGGCCTGGAGCCCACCGACCGAGGAGCCAAAACCGGGAGATTTATTCACAGAAGCGCATTCGAATTCGGGCCGAAACTGACTTTCTTTCTGACTAGTAGGCTACTATATGAGTTTTACTGCATATAAAACACCATTAGGATTTGTTTCAGAATGTATGGAAAATGTCGGTTTTTATCCAAACATGTTTGTTCTGGTTGGAAAGCAGCACTTGATGTCGTTACTCTGCGCGGATCGTGCTCTCGGTACCGCACTGACGCTTTCCCCCACACTGTTCAAAATGTTCGCAAAATACTGTTTTGTTGGCCTCAATAAGTGAGCAGTGAAGTCTCAGCGTTTACTCGACTTGTATGTATTCATATCAGTGTAACGTGTTTTGTTTAATGAAAAAGAAATCAAACATTAAAACATATGAAGCATAATTTCAGTCGTGTTTCTCGTATTTTATGAGCTGCCAGTCCTCAAAGTAAAAGCATGAAATGAATGACCCGTGACATGAGCCCACTGGAGTCATTCAATTACAGTGTAAGCCTGACACTAAACAGCAAAGAAGAGTCACAACATAATCGTTAAATCCACATTTACAAACGCTGTAAATTCGATGCGTTCCTCTGAGCAAAACCGTAGTTCATCTGCGATCGAGTGTTTTGATGCATGCATGTTATTTATTTTAGGCTGTCATGCATGTGCTTTAAAGTTGAATCCATATTTCAGATCAACATATAAAGCTTCTGTCCACATTTAGGTGACGCATTTTAGCCTCGTTGATATGTATTGGAGACAAATGCATAATAAAATTACTGAAATTCGTAACAGCAATAAAGCCATTGAGATTATAAACAATGCAAACCATAAACTCAAACTGTACAACCATCACCGCCCTGTTCAAAAATACTAATTCTGAAACTAATAATATCGGGGTTATGATTTAATGTTTTGTCGGGCGTTTCAAACGCTTTGTTTTATGATCAGAACAAGCCTCAGCTCATTACATATTAGGCTACCCTAGTCTATAATTACAGAGCTAATTCTATTTAACAGTTGTGTATGTAAATGCATGAATTCTATTTCAATAAAAATATCAGCATAGCTTGCATTTCGCTTTGTTTATTGTGGTTATTCCGACATACCGAATTATTCTCGGAACTGAGTGATTATTAGAATAAACGTCCTCGTGCGAGATATGCTTTAAGCGTCTGTTTAATAATAAATCCGACAGATGTGATTCTGGGCTGTTCTCTTGCAAGCTAGAAATGAAGAGGCAAGCAGCTCTCCATCAAACAGTGAGACTGTAAGTGCAGCACTGATGCTCTGCTTTAGGACTGTCTCTCAGGATGAAGATGAGCTCGTCTCAGGATCTGTTCTGATGGATGGAGAGCTGAAATGCACACTCACACCTGAGCTTTCTGAGCACCATGCCATTTTATTTCACGTGCAAAGAGTGTGACGGCGCAGTTAACAGCAGATATACATTGTGTCATTTTAGTCTTTGGGCTCAAATTAGGAGAAATGCCAAAAACAATCAAATTAACTAAAAATCAACTCTTTCTGCGGATATGCCAAACGCCAGTAAAATCATATTTGTCAATACAAAATAGTGTGTCAACCGGCTACATTTTAAATGCATGCGATTTAAACAGAAATAACTCTAGAAATATATATGCAAGCCTGTGTGCGCGCTTTAGAAACACCGAATATTCATCACAATTCATCTTTGTTGGCAGTTTTAATGTGTGAAATAATGACAGATTTACGACGAATGCTGGGAAATGTGAGGCATATTTGACATTAATGCCTTGCTGTTGGTTTTGAATCCATTGATGCCAACGAGAGGTTATTATGAGGCCCACGTGGAGCAACGCCAGCAGTTTCGGTAGAGTTTAAAAAAAGCACAATACCATTCTTAACACAGCGTTTTCCTTAAGCGTGTGTCTGTTTCGGGTTCTTCAGCATAAACGCAGCGAGTCCGACGGTTCAGCTTTCCGGGAAAACGTGTGTAATGACCGAGAAAAAAGAGAGAAGAGAGCAGCTTAGTCTCGAGCACAAGCGGGCTCGCTGGAGCTGATCTGGAAATCATTCGCAGATGGAGCTTCATTTTGCCACTCCAAATTCTATTGGCATTGAAATGATCACAAGCACACACACACACACACTCACAGACACACACACACACACACACA
>NW_015512849.1:4402-7964 GCF_001515645.1 Sinocyclocheilus grahami | reverse complement strand
ATATTAAAACAAAAATTGATTGGACGGAAGATACCCTGATTTACCTTAAGGCCAGCCCTTTTAATTTCCATATTGCAATACAGAATTGTTTCAGAATAACAAGGAAATAAGTGGAAATTAATTGTTGCCATATGGCAACGCTGTACCATAGAAGGTTAAATAATCTGCACACTGATGTTTTAAAATGTAATATATCCTGTCCATAGACTGATCCTGTCATTGAATAGCATTTATAAATGTCAACACAGGTCATTATTGCATGCCCCTCAGCCCATATTGTGCAGTAAAGAAAGCAATTCAGCATTTAAAGTGGGTAACTAAAATAGACTAAAAATACCTAACGTGCAAAAATTTTTCTGGCTGTCAGTCATTTCATGTCACTGACTAATTCTCTGACAAATCACATGCTGTTGGGATTAAAAGCACAATGTGGACCATTCCTAGAAGCATGATTTACAATTCAGTTTTAACTGTAATATTATACCCCCAAGCCGAGGCCTTCTCTTGTATGTTTTGATTCTTTAACCTGCAGACGTCTCAAGCTGTTGCCATTTCTTCAACAGAAACCAGAAATGCGTAATTGTAAGTGTGAACTGCGAAATTGTAAGTGTGTGTGTAATTACAGGCTGTCTGATCAGGCATTTCAGCTTATGTATCTGTCCAGGTGTGTGTGTGGTTTGTTTCTGTCATTGTGTGTGTTGATTTTTTTTGTCATAAAGCTGTCATGTGTCACCTGAAGGCTGATTAGCCGGTCACCAAGTGTCGCCAGAGTCGTAATTCTGTAGAATAAGCAGCAAAACAAAGTCTCAATTACTTTTAAAGCTACAAACATGTTTGCAGAGAGAACTTTATGAGACCATAAAGAGAAGAAACGTCTTCTTAATTACCAGAGGAGTGTGTGTGTACGTGTGAGGGAAGCAGAGACAGAGAGTTCTTAGTAGCTGTCCATCTGTGTTTGTTTTAAGAGGACGGCTGTTAGCCTGTGAGTGGTAAAATCAGCATGCAAACATGAGGATCCTCAGTCACATCAACACTGTTCTCTGACACCAGGGTTAAAGACATTCAGTAAAAAGACACATAAACATCACCCATTCAATATAATAACCCCTGTTAGCCGATCTCAAAATGCTATCCTCTGTGAATACTAATGCAGTGTCATTATCTAGAGCCTTGAGAAAGAAGATTGATTTTATTGATTGACAAGTTAGATGCAGCGCTGTTAGTGATGACTTCTGACCCCGGCAAGGGTGTTTATGGGAATTTTAGTGGCTTGTTGGCAGCATGTGGTAAAAATGACTGCTACAACTGTAAAGGCTGAACGAGGGAGAAGCTATATGATCAACGACTAAAATGTATTTCTAACATCTTACAGATATGGTTTCAGTGATCGGCTCAAAAAAAATTAAAAAAATAAATAAATAAAAGTTTTGGACACTGCTTTTAGCCCTGTATTTGGTGTAATGATGTTTATTTGACCATGATCACAGCCAACCACTGTCAAATGACTCTTAGAAAGAAACTTTCTAATGATCTAGACTTAAACATAGGGGTGATAGAGTGTTTGAGGTAGCCGGTCCCAATATTTGGAATAGCTTACCACAACACATTAGATCCGCAGCCACTTTGTCCATTTTTAAGCATAAACTTAAAGACTACTTTTTTCTCTTGCTTTTAAATAATGTGTATATATGTGGCCTTTTGTTTAGTTTAGTTTTTCTCTTAACTATGTTTTAAGGTTATATTGTTTTCTTTTTGTTGGTATTTAGTTTTATCTTTGAATTGTAAAGCATCTTGGACAATGAACATGGCAAGTATATGATGCTATATAAATAAAAGACTAAGACTAAGACTTTATTTGAAATACAAATTTATCGTAACAATGTAAATGTACTGTAACCTTTGATAAATATAAAATTTTCAATTTTTTTTAAATGCTTTTCTTTTTAATTTTAGGTTAAAAGGATCCTGAAAAAAAGCTTTCCCCCCCCCTGAATGTGATTATAATAAAAATGTATTTAGCACCAAATCACTGTACAATATATTTATACATATGCAATTTTGACAACAAAAAAAAACTGTAATAAAAAATGAATTAAAAATAAAATTAAATATATATAATATACATAATAAATAAAATAGATGTATACATATAGAATAGAAATATATGTACACTGTAAAAAATTACCGTGAATTTAACTGTAAAAGACTGTAAAAAAATTCTACAGTAAAAACCTGTTAAATGGTTAATGGTAAATTCTTCTTAGTTTTTTCTTATCAGTTTTGAATTTTAGGGTTGTGTGTTACACCTAATGTTGTTAAATTAATGTTTATTGAATTATTTCAGTTTCATGTGTGGTACCATGATGGTGTTTAGCGTTTGTGTGAATGACACTGTGCACCTTCTATATATGTTATTATTTAAAAGCTGCTTGTGATGGGCTTTGGTTCATCATGTGACTTTCTCATCACCACCTGCATTTGGTGGTTATCAGTGTATTACAAAGGTACAAATCAGATTTCAGTACTTCAATAGTTTGGTATATTAACATTATATCAGTTAATGAAATTACGGTATTTAACTGTAAATTTAAGTTAAAACCGTAAAACCTAAAATGTTGCTACCGTATTTTTTACGGTAAATTTTACGGAATTAATAATAATAATTAAAATCATATTAATTATATGTATTTATTTGGAATTTAGTCAGGCAGTATTTTTTATTATTATTAATAATATTATTTGTATTTATTTGGAACTTAGGTGGTATAATCAAGCAGTAATTATTATTATTATTATTATTTATTTGGTGGAACAATCAAGCAATTATTATTAAAAATTTAAATAAAAGCCCACTGCCCACTCAGTTTTTTGTTTTTTTTTGTAAAATACATTATGTCGTACATAAATGATCTGGTCAAAAAGAGAATGATGCTTAAGTAAGATGAGCATGTGTGTAGTATAGGGGAAAAAAGCAGCTCAAGGGCGTATAATGCAACATCAGACATTCTGAGACCTGAGGAACTGAACGAATGGGTGACCTCCACCCCAAGAGCCCAGTGAACCCCTGAACTCTCTCCCCAGATTCACCCCTCAGTCTAACCCCAGCCTCTGGCTACAACACACAAAGGAGCGGAGGTTAGGACGAGGGCCTCCCTTCACAAGAGGTTGAATATTAAACCGGGCTGCAATTATCCTCTGAAAAACACTGTTCATGGATGGCTCTAATCCATAAGGTCCTTTGTGAGGACCTACTGGCCATGTTTCACAACATCAGAGAGATGTGATTTTGTAAATGGCAGGAGATAATCACAAATCAATAACTCCCTCATCGATTACAGATGAGACTAAATCCCCGAAAACAACCCAGGATGAACATGAGATTTAAAGCATCGGTACACCACATGGGCTTTTAAAGTGTGTGAAACGTTGAAGGGAGGAGAGACAAGAACGTCTGTAGAGTGTATGTGTGTGAGAGAGAGCATTTGTAAGATCTTTTTGCTAGTTCAGCTCTTATCAGTGCGCATACTTTTACTGATAACCTGAAGAGCTGATAACATTGTGT
>NW_015512849.1:1666-4177 GCF_001515645.1 Sinocyclocheilus grahami | reverse complement strand
TTGGTATATTAACATTATATCAGTTAATGAAATTACGGTATTTAACTGTAAATTTAAGTTAAAACCGTAAAACCTAAAATGTTGCTACCGTATTTTTTACGGTAAATTTTACGGAATTAATAATAATAATTAAAATCATATTAATTATATGTATTTATTTGGAATTTAGTCAGGCAGTATTTTTTATTATTATTAATAATATTATTTGTATTTATTTGGAACTTAGGTGGTATAATCAAGCAGTAATTATTATTATTATTATTATTTATTTGGTGGAACAATCAAGCAATTATTATTAAAAATTTAAATAAAAGCCCACTGCCCACTCAGTTTTTTGTTTTTTTTTGTAAAATACATTATGTCGTACATAAATGATCTGGTCAAAAAGAGAATGATGCTTAAGTAAGATGAGCATGTGTGTAGTATAGGGGGAAAAAGCAGCTCAAGGGCGTATAATGCAACATCAGACATTCTGAGACCTGAGGAACTGAACGAATGGGTGACCTCCACCCCAAGAGCCCAGTGAACCCCTGAACTCTCTCCCCAGATTCACCCCTCAGTCTAACCCCAGCCTCTGGCTACAACACACAAAGGAGCGGAGGTTAGGACGAGGGCCTCCCTTCACAAGAGGTTGAATATTAAACCGGGCTGCAATTATCCTCTGAAAAACACTGTTCATGGATGGCTCTAATCCATAAGGTCCTTTGTGAGGACCTACTGGCCATGTTTCACAACATCAGAGAGATGTGATTTTGTAAATGGCAGGAGATAATCACAAATCAATAACTCCCTCATCGATTACAGATGAGACTAAATCCCCGAAAACAACCCAGGATGAACATGAGATTTAAAGCATCGGTACACCACATGGGCTTTTAAAGTGTGTGAAACGTTGAAGGGAGGAGAGACAAGAACGTCTGTAGAGTGTATGTGTGTGAGAGAGAGCATTTGTAAGATCTTTTTGCTAGTTCAGCTCTTATCAGTGCGCATACTTTTACTGATAACCTGAAGAGCTGATAACATTGTGTTTGTTTTCTTTTGTTTTTTTTGCATATTGACTGTAAGTATTTGAATGAGTGTGTGTTGTACTGGTTATAAGTTCATTTTAGAGGAAAATATTTAATATAAAATGAGCCATGTGCAAAGGCAGACATGTGTCAGATATGACAACAGAAGTGAAGGTGATTATTTTCTATTTCCTATCCCAATCCTAATTGTTAACTCCACACCAGTTCTGCTGAATATACTAAGGAACACTGTGCCAACCTTTCCAATGTACATTCAGTTACTGTTCGCAAGGTGTGTCCTCCAGCAAGGTATACAGAGTCTATCCTTCCTCTCTAGACAGGTGATTATTTTCTATTTCCTATCCCAATCCTAATTGTTAACTCCACACCAGTTCTGCTGAATATACTAAGGAACACTGTGCCAACCTTTCCAATGTACATTCAGTTACTGTTCACAAGGTGTGTCCTCCAGCAAGGTATACAGAGTCTATCCTTCCTCTCTAGACCATGACCTGCACACACACACACATATACACTCCCGGATGCATGTATAATGCTCTCATTGACAATGTGGCTGAGTAAAGGTATTGTCTTTGGACTCCAGAGAAAAAACTGGCATATCTGTGACACTAGTTCTATTTCTGTATACAGTAGCTGTACACGGTTATCTGCTGGTACTGTAATGCATAATCAGTTAGATGCTGCATCAACGAGATGTGAAAAGAGTTTGAGCATAAAGGACATGAGAGCAGAAATTAGTTTCTGGCATTTTCACTCGAGGATGTTTGCTCAGTATAAACATAAAGAAAGCAAATAATACAAAATGTCATTAATAATTAGCTAAACAACAGTTAGTAGTAGAAATAAATAAAATATAATGTATAAAAGAATACATGGTAAATAAATTACATTGTTATTTTTGAAACAATGAAAATAAAACATACAGAAAACCTTTGGGATCAGTAAGTATTTTTAATGTTTTTGAAAAAAGTATGCCCACCAAGGCGGCATTTATTTAATCAAAAATAAAGTATAAAATAAAATATTGTGAAATATTACTACTATGTAAAGCAACTGTTTTCTATTTTATTGTATTTTTTAAATATAATTGTAATTTATTTAATTGCAATTTAGTTGTTTCTTTGATGGCAAAGCTGAATTTTCAGCATCATTAGTATTCAGTGTCACATGATCCTACAGAAATCATTCTAATATGCTGGTTTGCTGCTCAAGAAACAGTTTTTGTCAGCATCAATGTTGAAAACAGTTGTGCTGCTTAATATTTTTAATGATACATTTTCTTCGGGAATCTTTGATGTATACAAAGTTCTAAAGAACAGCATTTATTTGAATAAAAATAATTTGTAATGTTAAATGTCAAAAATGTCTTTACTGTCACTTTTGATCAATTTCATGCATCATTGCTGAATAAAAGTATTAATTTCTTTCACAAAAAACAAACAAACATTGTATTGGACTGTTTGTTTACAGTGCAAGGTAAATA
>NW_015512849.1:0-725 GCF_001515645.1 Sinocyclocheilus grahami | reverse complement strand
CTATCAGCATCTTTTTCCCCATCTCCCTCTCTGTTTCCCATTTTCCTTCTTAAAGACAGTGACCACTCTCATCTCACCTTCAATTTGTAAGAATGTATTCAAAGGTCTTTCTGAGGATGCATATTTGTGCACGGATGTCCTATAAATCTTTCAGTGACAAGCAAAGCAGTCTGCACAATGCAGGGAGGAGATCACAATGATGTCACCTTCACTTGCACTGAAATCCAGCCCGTCAACAGGACTTACACGAGTCATATTACAAATGATTTAATACTATTGGGTTTCCAGTGGATTCATAAGATGTGCGTTATCATGCCTGATGATGCAGTGTTATTAAAGGCTGTAGCTGGATTTGTTCATCTGAAACAGAGCAGATGGACTCTGGTCCCAGGCCTGTGCAACTGCTGCTGATCCGTATCCAAACACAGCAGCCCTCATTCCTGATCCAGTAGGCATCCCTGGAATTTCGGCCCTCTGTACCCCTCCCCTCGCTCCATCTCCTCCTAATCTCCCACTCAGACACCCTGAATTAACGCCACATTCTCTGCTGATAAGAGTTGAATGCATTCTCTGAAGCATCGGACGTCCATAGCGCTGATGGGGAACAGACATGTTATATGCTGCATCTACGGCCATTGTAGCTCAACATCTGAGATGCCATTAGTGCCCATTTATCAGCTTGACTGTGCCTTTGACACTCAAATGGCACAAAGGTTTCAGTGTAT
>NW_015512848.1:7175-7964 GCF_001515645.1 Sinocyclocheilus grahami | reverse complement strand
ACACACACACACACACACACACACATACAGTACAATATTTAAACCTACGCAGGGCTACGCCTACCAAAGTACATAAATAGTGTTCTATTATCCCACTTTGCTCTTCACTGTCCCAAAATAAGCTGTCAAAGTAAGTCTGAACCTTATCACAATCACCCTGGAGGTCTCCCTAGAGGCTAATAAAAGTTGTTTACAGGCATATACACTTTGTGTTGGTGTACAGTGTCAGTTCACTCCTGGAGGACTCTGCCTGTGTGTGTGTGTGTGTGTGTACATGACTGAGTCACAGGAGAGACTCAGATAGGCCCTCTGTCCATCTGTGCTTCCCCCACACTAGCATGGTGGTCACGGACACATTTAGATCCCTCCATCTGACCCAGTACACACTAACGGCCTCTTAGCTTCTCTACCAGCTGAATACATTATGGAGATTCGGGGGAGATCTCCCACCCACCATTCGGATTTCAGAACACAATCGGCCATGCCGCCAGTCGAACAGGCTAATGACAATCTGCTCGCACACTCATGTTCACAAATGACGGACACGCATTTAGAGACGTTCACAAAGCCAGACATAGAGATGTCTATAAACACACCATCTCAAATTTCAAATAGTTCAGGCCATTTCTGACCATGTTTGATAATGGTTTTCAGAAATGGCTTCCTTGTATGACTCATGGAGATTGTTTTTCCATTCAGTGCATTACATCACTTGGTGAGACTTGATGTATTTCATGACTAAAGAGTGCCACATGCACAACAGGGTGAATATGAAGCCGGATAAATACA
>NW_015512848.1:5432-6373 GCF_001515645.1 Sinocyclocheilus grahami | reverse complement strand
AAAAAAAAAACATTTAAAAAAAATCATATAGAGTCCAAACTTTTGAAGGGTGAATTTATGTAATTGAATCTGTCTGCCATGTTATTTCAACTATTATTCCTAGTTAGAGGTTTTGGTAAATTTGGTTTATATGTATGGTTATGTTTCAAATACTTAGTAGTACATAAATTTGCACTCGTTTGAGCTACCAGGGTAACTTACAGCTGAAGCAACCATATAGTTGAGTAAATATAAACTTCTATTTCTCAGTGCCATTGACAATTCAGAATCTAAATCTTTACAACATCGTCGTCAATAAAGCAACATGAGTGTCAAGCAATTTCATCATTTGTCTTTAGGTTTAGTTTAGACTGTACAAATAACAGGCGGGATTCAATATGATTGACAGGGGTACTTTTTGGCAGCTTTACTCAGTGACGCACCTGATTGTAAACTGTTGACACACTTGGTTTATTCTGAGCTGCTCGGAGAGGCTGGAAATATCTTGAACGTCTCTTGGCATGAAGTCAAATGGGACTGAAGTAGTGTGTTCTGAGGAAGAGATCGGTGGATTTACCCAGAGCTTTGAAAACGCGGAGAAAAGAGGAAGAGAGAGCAGCCCATAGCAGTTATGAAAGCCATGAGCCTGTGATCCTGCCAAAGAGAACATGTTTTCCAGGGAGAATTATGTCTCTGCGTATTTCCGGAGAACAGTATCCACTGTGTCCACCATTAATCACCCAACCAGAGCCAATTACTTAGAGTGGAAAGAGAAGCAGACAGACTGCACTGGGGCATTGCAACCCTGTAAACCTCTGAGCCTTGTGGTCATCCTTCAATGAGGGCGGGAAATTTCATCCTGTGCCACAAAGTTGGCGTGGTGGTTGTGGTTGGGGGGGCACATATGCCATAGAGATTATTGGAGAAGGAGTGACAACAATAAACACACTACAAAAGTTGAT
>NW_015512848.1:3014-3776 GCF_001515645.1 Sinocyclocheilus grahami | reverse complement strand
TTTAACAGGTTAATTATAATGTTTGTTTGTAAAGTATCAACCTCTACATTGCATGTTCAAAAAAGGATAACCAAATGAAATTCATTCTGGTTCCAGTATTTCCAGGTAATCCAGGTTTTCACAGATGTTTAGCATGTATGTGTGTGTGAGAGCATTTTCAATTTGTCAGCTTACAGCAGGGACGGACTGCAATAGAGAGGAACTAAAAAAACAACAATGTGTACAAAAGATTCATCAGAGAGGCAGAAGGCAGGGAGCTGTTGTGGAGGCCATGGTTTTACAGTGTGTCATGTAATAAATGGAGGTAAAAAAAGGTGATTAAAATCTGTTTACCACCTTCATTAAATTTATGGACATAAGGTTCTCAGTAAATTGATTCACACTCCTGTCTATATGTTCATTATGTACGTTTCATATATGCACAAACACTTCCTAAAAGCACAAGTCATCCGCTCACATAAAAGTGCTGTTTTCAGCATCATAAAGCTGTACCATGGGCAATGGAGGTGGAATGGCTCATGTCGAGAGCCTGCCGAGTTCTGTGGTAGTGCAGAATTCTAATGAGAAACATGCGTACTGCACTGCTGAAAGCTGGGAGCTGTCACTACAAACGTGGATGTGTTGCATTTTAGGGAACTGGTTTTTGTGTGTTATTCTGCAGTACATTCGGAAAGGGGTTTTGACGACCGCTGAATGTAGTTGAGTCTTGCTGGTGTGCCAGAACTGGGCAGTCTGGAATGCCTCTCTGCCTGCTGCCTGCTG
>NW_015512848.1:2659-2945 GCF_001515645.1 Sinocyclocheilus grahami | reverse complement strand
CTGCCTGCTGCCTGCTGATGAATCATGGCTGCTAAAACAGTACCGCAGTCCTGCACAAGGCAGGGATGAGCTCAATGTGTGAACGCGTTTTGTGACAGAGTGTGAAAGTGTGTTAGTTATCGGTGTGTATGTGTTAGCGCTCATTTCTGGAACAAATCTGGAGCACTTGCTGTTTAGCTTTGTTGTGGATGAAAGTTTGCCAGTCTCCTCTAGTCGTGACTAGAGCTTTGTGTGCTCTCATGAATCTGTTCATCTCGATTTCCGCTCACTGTAAACGGCAGGAGGA
>NW_015512848.1:0-1643 GCF_001515645.1 Sinocyclocheilus grahami | reverse complement strand
ATCTTTAGTTAATATCCTAACGATTTTTGGCATACAAGAAAAATTGATAATTTTGATCCATACAATGTATTGTTGGGTCTTGCTACAAATACCTGTGCTAGTTATGACTGGTTTTGTGGTCCAGGGTCATATATTTTTATCAAATGTAATTATACCTGTGATTGCAAAGCTCCAGTCTTCAGTGTCATATGACCCCAACCATATATATTCTTTAGTGTATATTATATGGAAAGAAAGACGAATGGATTTTTTCATGATTCCTAATACAATCTGCTCCTTAAATTGGTATGAAGTCTTAGAGCTGGCATTGCATCATGTGATTTGCGTGAGTGTGTGGCGTGTGGGGGTTGTTGTTTTAATCTGTTACCATGGTATTGTCCCAGGTGAATGGTGTAAACCTGCGCAATGCTACCCATGAGCAGGCTGCTGCTGCACTGAAGAGGGCTGGACAGACGGTGACCATCATTGCCCAGTACAGACCAGAAGGTAGAGTGGCTCTTTCAGTGTGTATCCATGATGTTTGTCACTGCAAAAGAAATAGTGCTCCCTAGAGGTCAATGCATGAGATTAGCAATGAGAAGAGATTTGAGCTGATGCATGCAAATTAGCTTTTTATAGGGTCTTAAAATATGCACTGATTCATTTAAGAGCAATAAATCATTTAAAGTGTGATTCTTAGAAAAGATCACCTTTGTACTTAGAAATATTATGTGAGATTATTGCATCAAGACCCCAAACCACTCTCGCTTTCTTCACACACCCATGTGTGCCTGTTGTGTCTTGCCTGTTTCTGTAATCACTCCATCACAGCAGCATACTACTGCATGTCCCTTTAAGAAAGGTGAACTACTTAGCCTCACCTAGTTTTATGAGAAAGAATCCTTATTTGCAAATGAGGACATTCAGTGACTGATGATTGGTTGGCTTTTGAAGAATTAAGGGGGCAGATTTTTGTTTGACATACTCTGCTCAGTGAAGTGTTCACTAATAAAGCTTTATCCAGATCTATGCATAGAAACAGCGTGACTGCGTTGAAGTTTCTTGGAATTCACTGGAATGAATCATTATTTGAGTCGAATCTTTTTAAAGAATTATTTGAACTGGTTCACAATAAGCAATTCAATGCCGCAAATGATATTTCGATTCTAAATATTTGTTTATAAGATGAATCACGGCAGCAACAAATTGAACTAGGAGTCTTGGATTATGGAAACGTATTTATAGCCTATTATTACTTTTATTAACGAAACTAATCGGAAATAGGCCTGTGTGTGTGTGTGGCTTAATCGGTACCTTTTAATGTGCCACACCGGGTGCCAGGAACCGTGCGATGACGTAAAAGAATCATTGAATCCGGTTCTTTGAAATGAACTGTTCAAAAGAACCGATTCGCTAAAATGATTCGGACTTCCCAACACTAGTTCACTCGCTTGAATGAAAGTACTAGGGTGAAACTGTGCCAGAAGTGGGAGGGATCAACCTGAGAGAGAAAAAAGAGGGGGAAAAGAATTAAATGGACTGAAAACCACAGAGTGACGGAAGAGCCTGACTTTACCGCTTGAAAGCTTATTTTTTGGCGCAGGGTTAGGTTTCATCTACTGGATCACAAGAGTCTCTTTGACAGGAGATATGGAATAAGCGCG
>NW_015512847.1:7086-7965 GCF_001515645.1 Sinocyclocheilus grahami | reverse complement strand
AGCTAAATATAAATGAAAAAAATGGACATATGCACATAAAATTAATAAACCTAAAATTTAAACAGAATATATAAAAATAAAGGTTTTCAAATTATTGATAAATACTGTAATAGTATATAAATAATATTCAAATTTTTAGTACCGCGGCCCCGCTTAAAGTCTAAGGGCGACCGAGCTTTTGCAGTTGCGGCCCCTAGACGGTGGAATGCACTTCCAGTTGTTGTGAGATCCTCTCCCACTTTGGACACATTTAAATCTAGACTGAAGACTCATTTATTCTCTTTAGCCAATGGTGTTGCTTGAGAAATGTTGTATTTATTTTTTTAGTTGTTTATGGATTCATCTGCATGTTTTTAATCTTTTATCTTATGAGTTAGCTTTTTGCTTTGTGATTTCATATTGCCTAATAATGTTTAAAATTGTGCAGCACTTTGGTACAACACTTGTTGTTTTTAAATGTGCTTTATAAATAAACCTGAACTTGAGACTAACACTGAAGAAAAGGTCCTGAAACTTTTTGACCAAATAGTCAGTTAAAGCAGGTGCTTAACCTTCATGTCAACCCCAGGAGTTTAGACTAATTATTTAAGCCATTTATTTCGATTGATTTTATTAGTTCACAATTTTTGCAGATCTGTTACAATTCTGTCATTTTCTAGCAATAAACATAAAATAAATATATAATTGTATTCATTAATTTCTCATATTAATATTAGCAATATTAATGTTAATTAATTATTTGCAAAGAAAAAATAAATAAATAAAAAAATGCAAGAAGATTTTTTTTAACCACATTATTCCCATCATGCTGTGGGAAGGTTGCATATGTTATCACTTCTTTAGTGTCACAATATAAATATATATATATATATATATATA
>NW_015512847.1:4616-5453 GCF_001515645.1 Sinocyclocheilus grahami | reverse complement strand
GAGTTCTCTCCTTCAGCCACATTTCCCCTTGGTTGGTATCAGGGGTATAAAGCCAACTCCGGTCATTAGAGCATGGGGCATCTACAAGCACCTGACACAGAGGGACGGAGCAACGCACACAGACAAACACACATCAGAGAGCAGGTTTTAACTCTGCAGGGAGGAAAAACAGTGTAAGAGACTGAAGGGGAATATTTCATGTTCACCTGGGGGACGGTGAACATAACACAAAGAGGAAAGCAGAAGGACAGCAGGGACCTGCCGGTATGGGCCTCATTAGCTCTTTAAAAGAACCAACACACTCACACCGTCCTCTGTGAAACCGGCTGAGCAAATAAGAGAGCGGCTGAAGTAGAGAGAGAGTGGAAACATTACACACACCTGGGGCCAATAATCACAAAACGCACCTGAGCTAGAATTTTCTACAGTGTTTAAACAAACAACGCAAGCAGTAAGAATCTCCCTGAAAGATTCAGATGAGCAACAGATAGGACTGAATAAAAATACCAGCCATTCGTTGTGGTATGGATCTCTCTCAGGAAATCCTGCAGTTCCTTACCCACCAAACCCAATGTTCCTTGCTCTAGCTAAGCTCGTCTTTCTCGGCTTCCTTTGAGACTACTCTCTCCTCATTAGAACTGGCTGAAACTGTCTTGTCAAGCTGACAATTGAGCCCCACTGTTTTTCTGCCTGCCAGCTTTGTATTAGAGCCTCTTAATTCCCTCTCTTAGCTCTGCTCCCTGTCTGGCTAAAAGAACGCCAGGGGGGGCACTCTCGAGACCGATGTCACTTAAGGACATGATGGTGTAGAAAGACCCCCGTGGGCCTGACAATGTG
>NW_015512847.1:2082-2912 GCF_001515645.1 Sinocyclocheilus grahami | reverse complement strand
TATATATATATATATATATATATATATATATATATATATTGCGGTATAAAATGTCAACCATAACTGATTTTAACTCACCGTAACAGGTTAACTCACGTGCAGAGCGTGCGAGACTGAGATGCAGCCATTTGTCAAAGAAACATGGAGAAAGACGAACAATCAGATCAGGGGGGTGCACAAAGGATTCCGTTTTCTAAAGGGTTGTTAATAACGAGATATTATCAGAACAAAGGTGCAGCAGTCAACCGCCAGCGCAGTGCAGCACCTGGACAGTTTAGAGGAGCACATAGGCTCAGGGCCTGCTGCTGGCCAAATGGATGGCCTAAGCAGAATTGTATTGTTGTTGGGTTATTTTTGGTTGTTTTTTTACTTTACAGTGTGATCAAAACCTTGTTTAATTTTGGCCAAACATTTAATTCAAATGTCCACATAATCTTTAATGTTTGGCCACTTCTTTATGATAGAAATGCTATAACCACTGTAATTTCTTGAACAAGAACATGTGGACATCAGAGCATGGAAACTCAGAGAGAGGGTTTAAAATTCTAATTTGAAAACGCAACGTACAATAATTCACATACTTAGAAACATACTGATGTTTTTTCCAGTGTTAGCAGCATAGGTTTATAAAAGAGCACTATGCTATGCTATATTATGATTATTTTGAAATAGTTTTAATATATCGTGCGGTCTTAGTATATTCTATGGTCTTTGATATGAAAGTCTTCACCGGGCTGGAGTCAAAAAATGACACGGTTATAGGGTGTGTATAATTTAAACTACTAAGTCAGCACTAACAGTAGCTGATGTTCAGTTTGCATACTGCTGCT
>NW_015512847.1:0-391 GCF_001515645.1 Sinocyclocheilus grahami | reverse complement strand
GAATGCTAGATTATAGTCCTAGTCATGGTCTTTTTCAAAAGACATGTAGACTCTTTTTGGTGAATTAAAAGCAAGCAGCAATTCTGTTATTGACACCATAAAATAAAATTAGTCATACCATGAAATAGAATTTTGGTCATACCACCCACCCCTAGCTTAAAGGTTGTAATTGTGATGGCTGTGACAGATGAGCAGAGGTAAATGTAGTACCTTGTCGTAAGCCCCTGGCTGCACGCTCCCAATGCTCCGGCCATCCAGGTGAGTCACTGAAAGCAGATGTTGTTGCGCAGGAGGAACATATGATTCAAGAGTCTTCAGTAGCCAATCATGCCTGTGCCGATCCACCTCATTACAGTGCAGGAGCCCTAAGAGTTCAATTTTATCACAAAAA
>NW_015512846.1:7568-7965 GCF_001515645.1 Sinocyclocheilus grahami | reverse complement strand
TCTCAGCATTTTGTATTTCATTTGCGTAATTCTATTTGTGTGTTTATTCACAGAGGCCAAGTTTAAGAAACTGGAGAAGCGGTGAAAGTGACCAGGAACTCATTAAAGTAGTCATCCTCAGAAGGTATCTGGAAATCTCAGAGATTGTGTTTGTTTTATGCACTAAACAATCTTCAGACCGATATCACACACACTATGGCAGTGTCATAGTCTCTAGGTTATGGATTGTGCAGCATGTAACCTTAGATGCATAATATTGAATGCTCATTTATTGATCAGACGCTACACAGGCTAGACCGCACAGGGCAGGAGTGCCAAGTGTGACATGCTTGCAGACCAACTCCTGATTTCAAAATACACATTTAAGATTCAAAAAGGCACGAATACAGATAAAGCT
>NW_015512846.1:6053-6935 GCF_001515645.1 Sinocyclocheilus grahami | reverse complement strand
ATTTCCAAGAAAAAAAACATTCTTATATTCGGGTCAATACGGTATGTAGATAAGTTTACCTCTTTGATATGATGATGTTTAATGTTACAAACTGCCTTTTCGGGACAAAAAAAAATCACAAGTGGTTATTACTGGTGTATTTTATGTTGTAGAATAAAACATGACATTTTTTGAGCTTTAGTTCACCACATCTTATTTCAAGCATTTAACTAAACATCCGGTGGAAAAAATCCCAATGACTTCAGCATGATGGAACCGGAAGTGCTAAAATGCAATGCGTTTCTGGGTTTTGGCAGACAAAAATATGACGTCTCTGCTGCACTCTATGAAGAGAGAATCATGATGTAACAAAACTAGTTCATTTCCCATCACAATCAATAGAGCCGTCTGCTCTGTAGGCACCCACTTCAGATGGCACACACACACCCCTTCCTATTTTTGCTGTGCATCTACTTTTATTACCGTTTTATTTTTGCAGTTCAACTGAAATCAAATAATTTATGATTTACAAATCAAAGCACTTCCTGTATTTTATTTTTTATAATTTTAAATAAATTGACCATGCAGAACCAGCTTATGATATTTCTAGTTTTTGGCCTACTAATTCAATGAAATCATTTGTTTCTTTGTATGTAGATCTGTAGACAGTTATAGCAATACTCATATTATGTAAGACTGGACCTCTTGAAAAATGAAATACCCCTGAGTTAATTAGGACATTAGATGGCGCTATGAGACCAAAATAGATACTCTGCTTCCTCTAGTAAGAATTCTTAGACGGTAGTGAGCTCATTTTTGTGAGATTTAATATAACACTCCAATGTGTAACCGAATCAATCTCAGCATTTTGTATTTCATTTGCGTAATTCTATTTGTGTGTTT
>NW_015512846.1:4458-5530 GCF_001515645.1 Sinocyclocheilus grahami | reverse complement strand
GAAAAGCAAATGTTTTGTTAAACATTTGTATTACTTTTTAGTATTTTCAAAATCTTAACTAACCTAACTAAAATTTTAAAAAATTGAGAAAAAAAAGTGTGAAGTGAATGTTATTACATATTTTAATATAGTGCAGCTAACAAACGTGTCTCATATTTTCTACCTTAATTTACTTTTTATACTGCAGCTTTTGTGCAATTATGATTAATTGCAGCAGCTGTTAAATGTTATTGATGGTATGGTCATGCAAAAGTAGGTTTTTTTATGTTTATTTTTACAACATCTATGAAATGCTGTTTCAAACCTCTCTCTTCAAGTCCACCAGAGAGCAGACGAAGCCCACACATTGTCTGACTCAACCTTTAACCTGAATTTGACTATAAGGCACAGTGATCGATCCAGAGCCATGTATAGTGAGGTGCTCATCCACAGAGATAGTGGCCAATGTATCATATGTTCAGGCTCCAATGTCAGTATACCGAAAATAATCAGCATGGGGCTGTTTCATGCACTTTTTAAAGTGCATGAAACAGTCTTTAGACATGTCTTTAGACAGTATGACCGTCCATAGCCATTACTGTACTGACTACATTTAATAACTCTGAAATACTATCCTATAGTGTCATAATTAATATGAAACATTTAACCATACGCAATATTTGATACTTTGACATATTTGATATTTTCATAATTTGAAATGGTCTAAAAGAACAAACCAAATGTATGTCTCTTTCTCGCTTTGATTTTGACCACACACATACACTTGCTGTTTATAACATCACAATGTTATTCTCTCTACCTAGAAAGATATTCTCACTCCCTTGATATATTTATCATATATAATCAATATATTTGATATATTTACCTAAACACAATTGACAAACACAACACTGAGCCAATATAAAGACCCTCTCTACTCACTGATAGCAGGTTTTCTTTATCTTTTAAAGAAGTGATAAGCTGTCTTTCACGTTACTGTTATGCAAATAACAGAAGTATTTGTATTTATTATGCACTTGTTTGGTGCTAGTCCTGATGTTTCCCTGGCCACGTCTTTTCTTTGTCCACAAAC
>NW_015512846.1:1813-2931 GCF_001515645.1 Sinocyclocheilus grahami | reverse complement strand
AAAAAGTACATTTAAACAAGTTTTTGTAGAGTAATTTACATATTGAGTAACTTACATTTTAGGGAAACAACTGATCCTCCAAAAAAAATTAGTTTTTAAGCAGAGTCAACAGCAGAATCAAGAGAGAGTTCACGTCTCTGTAACACAAAGTGGTTGCATTTCTGAATGAATCAATGACACTCAGTCACTTCTTTCATTCCTCAGTAAGGCAGTGAAAGGAACAAATCAGTTGAGTTCATGATTCAATGATTCACTAATAAAGACAGTGGCTATATCCGAGAATGCTAATATAGTAGGTGAAAAACAATATTCTAAAGAGTAGTACGTCTGAGTTCACAATATTCATAAAACAGTAACCTGCTACTTCCAGAAAGATTCTAAAGTGCACATCCACCAGACACTATACTATCCCATGAGGCCACATCAGAGGATTTGTGATAACTTACACTGGTAGGTCACATGACAATGACAACATGATGAATGTAGTATGTCCAGGTTAAATTCACTATATAGAACATTCTAATGGTCACAAAGCACTTACTTATTCAAAAGAAGTACCTACTGTGATTACCGAGTATGTGATTTTGGACATAGCCAGTCACGTCAATGGATTAGTTTTTTTTAACAATTCAGTTGAATTACAAAGTAGCTAAAAGAAGAGTTTGAGTTCAAGGTTCAAAGATTCACTCATAAAGACAATGGCTACATTTGGAAAAGATACAGAAATAGTAGCAGAGTAGTAAGCTACAATGCTGTTCCAAATTCAGTCACTTGTTTGTTCCTGAGTGAAATAAGTGAATCAGCTGAATGAGTTATTCAATTAATCACTCCTAAGGTCAGTCACTTGCCGCCACCTACAGGCATAACAATGTAACCTACAAAAAGAGCAACTTAAAGTTACATTGTAACAGAAGTAGCGACAGATTGTCAAAAAGAAAAAAATTCCTTGATACTGTCCATCAGTTATTGATTGGATGGAGGGAGATTTCAAGAATGAAAACTTGCAGTTAATTGTAAAGAGATGTGGAGGATCAAGTTATGACATTTTACTTAAAAATTACGTAAAATGAAAAGAAACATGCATGGATGATCCATTCACAGTAAGATTAATAACATAT
>NW_015512846.1:0-537 GCF_001515645.1 Sinocyclocheilus grahami | reverse complement strand
CGGTGATAATCTCTGCACAATAAAGCACCTGTTGAACCCGCACCTAAATCCAGCCTCGTTGTCCGTAACAGGTTTCTGCCTACTTCCAAGCAACCAAATATTTTGGTTGTTGTGTACTTACACACACATTTGTTTCCCTGTGCCGGCGTATGACTCGCCATCCGACAGTTGTGTTTAATTTAGGACATGTGTGTGTTCCTTTCATTAAATGATTCTTTAGTCATATTATAGAACATGGCCTTGAACCCCCTTGTGAAAAAGAAGTGCGCTTCATTTTATTGTATGTGCACATCTTAAAAGAATATTTTTCAAAAGAACTACTTGCGGATAATATAATATAAATGAAATAATTGTGCTTACAGAGAGTATACTTTCATGACTTTCAAGTGTTTAAAACACTTAAGTTCCCTTTTTTAAAGTACTTAAAAGGCATGTAAAGTACTTGATTATAATTATAATTGTAGTGTTATTTGATATTACATTTAAGTTAGTATATATTTTAAATGTACTAAATTGCAACTTCATCATTACAAATGT
>NW_015512845.1:4980-7966 GCF_001515645.1 Sinocyclocheilus grahami | reverse complement strand
CATATTGATGGAAAAGAAATGAAACAGACATCTATCCAAGCAACCACCTAACAACCATGCAGAACACTCTAGCAAACAGCTTACAACAACCTGACAACCAACCAGAACAGCTCAGCAACAACATAGCAACACCTTAGATTTGTGGAAGAAAGTTTTCCAAGGACAATCTCACTTTTCTCTAGTCTATTTTTATTATTATTTAGTATTTCTAGCATATTTGCATGCATATGTGCACTATTACTATTAGGAATTTTTTATTCTGATTTGTCAATGACAGCATTATACAGTAAATATTTCTGAATAATGTCCACTAAACTGTGTAATTAAATATCCACTACTAATAAAAATCTCACGCTAAACGTTTGATTATAATCACTGAAAAAGTGAAAAAGTAATTCCGCAGCAGCCGTGATCGGCTCCCCCGGAGGGGGGGAGTAGAGCGCAGTCTCGGGAGTACCCCCCGGCCTGCGAGGGGCGATGGGTGTATGTGACGAGAGGGGCAGGGCTGAGAGCCGTGGGAACGGAGCGAGGCCGGTGGAGTAATGGATAATGAGTGACACCTGCACCACTCACCGGTCTCGAGTCTCACGGAGGAGCTCCGGAAGGATAGAAAGGAGGAGTGACGACAGTGAAAGACGAGAGAGGACCAGGCTTGGAGTTTATTTTGTGTTTTGGTTTTGTTTGTGCGCGACAGTCGTCCGCGAGGGGCTGTCGCGCTGTTTTGTGTTTGTTTATTTGATTAAAGTTTGATTTAAATGTTCGCCGGTTCCCGCCTCCTTCTTCCCGGTCTACAAACTTTGTTACAATGTGCATCTTTTTATGTTATAAACAACTCATTAAAATGATTTGATCAGAAGCACAGAGCTGTTCACAGCCGAAACAAGTCTTATTATGATTGATTAATTAACTGAGTTTGTGCAAATTTACCATGCGACTTCAGTAAAGTGTTTAAGCATCATAAGTGTTTTCCTCACAAATAAAAACAAAGCAGAATGTTTTACCTCATTGTGTGAACTGCTGAAGATACATGTAGCTATAAGCTATACAATAAAGACAATAACAGCCTAAAATTAATTATACGTTTAAATCTGTCATTGTATATTAGTCATGTGTACACAGTTATGAGTCATTCATTCTGTCCTTGCTCTGAACAACAGTCAGTGGATTAAAGTGGAAGGATTTGTTCGCTTAAAAGATTCATTCACAAACAAAACACCACCAGTCAGAAAAGGCTGTGATAAGGACAGATGAAGTTTTCTAGAAAGATAAACTGTCTGATGCCGTGCAGACTAACTATCTCCTAACTTGTTTGCTAATCCATTACTACGGTCCAAACGTCTCTCTCCCTGTGTGCTGGATAGATCAAAGCAGTCTGGTTCTCCTTGCTCTCCCTAATGGAATGAGCATACAGTTTACACATTAAAACAATTATATCTGCAGGCTAGAGGTGCACTGGCCCGTGAACCATGAAGCAACAGCATGCCAGAGCGGGAGTCTTTCAACGTGATGACGAGGGTAGAGGAAGACGCCAAAGACGGCAATCAGACTTGATTTAATTTGACTCTTCTTTGCTCCGTGCGCAGCTGCGGCGTGACTTGACGCTCAATGTTGAAACAGTTTTTTTCTCTTAACTTAATGGGGTGCAATGAAATGTAACGTGTTATAAGGGGTGTCCAAACCCGAGAACAAAAAGGGAATTCTGGGTAACTATGTCTAATTTGCCTTTAAAGATGCAGAGCTTATTTAAATCTGCTGAAGGATCGTGTATGTTTGTGAGTAAGAGCGACCCGGGGGTTGCGTAAACTGAGGATATTTTAGTTTCTCTCTTGCTCTGTCTGATCTGGGCGCTTGTTTTTCACTGCCATGATCAATACACATCTACGGCACAGCAAAGTATTTCTTATGATTATGCAATGTGAATTATCTGCAGTATAACCCTCCCCCTCTTCTCTTTCTCTCTCTTTCATTACTGGCCTCTTCTCTCATGAGACAGGATTATTCAATCTCTCTTTATCGCACGCTTTCTCTCTCATTCTAGAAAATATACACACTTTATCACAGAATCTCATGAGCTTCATACCCCCTTCCCCCTTTTTGTATCTCCTTCTCAAAAGTATTTCATTAGATTTCTCTTTATTAGTGGCCATTTACACAGGATGTGTTGCATTGAGTCTGAATGTGATTTTTGAACAGTTGGCCTTTGTACAAAGTTGGCCTTTTTCCACAGTAGTCTATTGTTAAGGAAGTGAATATGTAAATAGGTAACACTGCAAGGTATTAAAAAGCAAGATGCTAACATCTTTTTTTTCTTTAAATAAAAATTTAGAAAAATGGTTTCAAATAATCCAAATAACTGTCAATAGTATTAGGGACACACATATATACACACAAAATAAATGGAATATTAATTACATAATTACATTAGTGTACTCATTATAATGTTGTTTCAGAAGTTCAAAAGAACAAAGACAGTTCCACGTGGTATTGTTAAATGTCAAAACACATTTAAATTAACATATAAAATGCTTGAATATGTACTAAAATGTCATTCAATTTTAGTCCGAGAAATTTCATCCACGGTGTGACGAATGGGGTGGGGCCGAGAGCCGTGGGAACGGAGCAAGGCCGGTGGAGTAAGTGATACTGCGCGACACCTGCACCACTCACCGGTCTCGAGTCCCATGGAGGAGCTCCGGAAGGATAAAAGGAGGAGTGATGACAGTGCAAGACGAGAGAGGACCAGGCCTGGACTTTATTTCGTGTTTTGGTTCTGTTTGTGTGCGGCAGTCGTCCGTGAGGGACTGTCGCGCTATTTTGTATTTGCTTATTTTATTATTAAAGTTTTGTTTGATTGTTTGCTGGTTCCCGCCTCCTTCTTCCCGATCTAAGAACTTTGTTACACACGGGAACAATTTTTTAAAAATATCTTTTATCTGAGCTACAATGTGAATCAAACAAGGCCATTCAAAAGTCTAATTATGTCTAG
>NW_015512845.1:4217-4671 GCF_001515645.1 Sinocyclocheilus grahami | reverse complement strand
GTACAATCTCTGCTTTCCCGCTCATTTGGACCCTCTGTCTGTGTTTACTTCTGAGCTGCTGAGCAGATGCTGGGACACATCATGAGCTTTACAAGCCAAATTCTGAAAGACACACGCACAAGGAGAAAGTGGCCCAAGACGGAACCTTGGGGGATGCCAGCTTCACACCAACACAAATGAAGCCAGCAGGGAAGGAGGTGGAAAAGCATACAAAGAGAGACAGAGAGAAGGACAGTGAGGCAACTGAAAGGAGTTTCTGAGGGTAGAGGGTTCAGGCTAGGGTCAATTTAAGCTCTTCAAAGTGTCTGCTTGGGGTAGTCAGGCAGGATAAAGCTCCATGAAGACGCCTTTGCAATCAATTTGCATTTAACGCATGTCGCTCTTACCAGCCCATTCAAACTCACTCTACCCGCAAGAGGAGAAACTCATTTGAACCAGTCAGCTAAAAAAAAAA
>NW_015512845.1:2069-2607 GCF_001515645.1 Sinocyclocheilus grahami | reverse complement strand
TGTAAGCGATTTCAAATGAGTCAGAGGGGTTACACTGTTAAAACTTCTGTTTCCAAAAGCAGAATAGACATTCTTTCATAGCAATGGAATAGTATAACTATTTTCAGTTCCTCAAATAACTTATTAGTAAAGTCCTTTAAAGAACCTTGTATTTTATGTATATGCATGTATGTATGCGTAAAGAACATTTTTAAAATCTAAAGAACCTTTTTCCACTATAAAGAACCTGTTGTGTAATTGAACGGTTCCAAGGATGTTAAAGGTTCTTCTTGAAACCATTAGATAAACAATTGTCCTAGTGTAACAACTAACACTGAGTGATTCTCTGCAAAGGTTTGACTTTCGGAAAGATTTGATAGTGTCCGGTCATTGGCGTTGTCTTGAAATTTGTCTTTGCTTATAGACAGTCTGATAAGCCAACAACCTTTCAAAATCTCTCTCACCATCTACAACTGAATCATGATCACTGTTCAATCTCAAGTGCTTCAAAGTCTTTTTTTTCTTCTTGTTCTTTTTTGAATACAAGTGTAACAAATAA
>NW_015512845.1:0-1058 GCF_001515645.1 Sinocyclocheilus grahami | reverse complement strand
ATATTATTTTAGACAAAATATTAATTCTGAGTTAGTATTAATACAGTAAATATAAATAATAATTCATCATTTCATTATTTTTATATACTTAGATGCATATAATGTGTCATATCCAAACCCTGTGGTAACAACACTGGTCTCAAATTCCCGTGCATAAGCAAAACTGGCTGACTGATGAGCAACAATTATGACGTAATTGATTCCTACTGACCCTTGAGGACTTAATTTTGGACTACTTCTCTGACTACTAATGAAGTACAGGTCTCAGCTATTAACGATTGTCAATAGGAACTAATTGCTTGCAGTGCGATTTAATCAAGGATTTAACTAAATTTGTATCTAGGAAACAAGCCCAGAAAGTCAACATTGGCAAAATCATTAAAGTCACTTTTCATAACATGCCAAAGATTAATTCACATTAACTGCTCAAAGCCAACAGCATATCAATGCTTTCAGTATGATTTATGAAAGTTTTTTAACACATTCAGGTATAAAAGTTGAATGAATGACAACATGAGCAATGGCATATGGCTGAAGCCCTGGAGAGTCCAAAAGCCTTTATGACTTCCTCGGTTTCTTTCTGATTTCTTTTCCATTGTTCCCAGTCACAACTTCTTCTCCTCCTTCCTTGTCTCCCAAAATGGCACCCAATCGTTATATTCTGATATCCTTTCCGCCTTTCTTCGAGGAGTGCAAAGTCTGACATTAAGGTTCGAGAAAAAGATCAGCCTGGTCCAAAAAAAAAAAAAAGCTTTACTAATCTACTATAACACAAGAAAGACACCGGCAGCATTTCAAAACAGTTTTGACATTATTCTATCCTTTTTAAGGATGCAAATCTGCAAACACGAGTGGGAATCTTGCCTAATTAGTGAAGGGAGCTGGAATCAGAGCAAAAACGAGCTCTTTCAGGTGCTGCGGGAAAACAGCTCTGAAGCATCACGTGGGTGAGGGTCTCCACCAGTCGCTCATGATTTAATTGTACCCATTTAGCAAGATCGGTGATCCAACTCTCAGAGATACCAGGCATGAACTGGGCACCTGAATTAAATGTTTAT
>NW_015512844.1:6593-7968 GCF_001515645.1 Sinocyclocheilus grahami | reverse complement strand
AAAACAATTGTAACTTATGTTTCATGTCAACTTAAGCTGTTTAGTTAAAATGTTTTGGGACAAGTGACTTAAATTGATAAGCACCTGGAAAAGCTGCTTCGATAGCAGATCTGCGCATAGCTGCATTAAGTTTCAAGCTGCGTCTAGTATTATCTGTTGATGGATCTGATAAAGACTTTAAGACAAACTGAACTCAATGCTCCTGTATAAGAGCACAAACTACATACTTTTACTATGTAGTAGAAGTGCACTAATTGAAACGCGGTCGTATATATGTGCAGGAAACTGTTTTCATTTTCCACCCTTCCAGCATAATTACCCCCAACCATAATGACACAATTAAAACATCATTTTCAACAGGGATCATGTACAGTCAGCCAGTCATTATCACAATGATCAGGACCTCAACACGAAAGAAATGACCAAGAAATGACTCCACTTATTACATGACTACTTGCCAAATGGATGTGATAAATTGATTTAAAGTTAATGAACACAAAAGTGATACAAGAGACATTATACTAGCACAAATTTGTTGGACATTCGTCACCTGTAAGGATTTTATTATACAGTTTGACTGCAGAATGACCAGTCAGAATCATATTTCCGACAGATGTGTAGTAGATATATCACCTGGAAAGGGAATAAGAGAGGGATAAATAAATGGGCTGCTGGAAAAGAGAATAAATCAGCTTAACTGTACAGTATTTAAAGGATTACACTCTGACAACCCATCACAGATCGGCCTCTGTTTTAACATGAATCTGCTGTAATCTTCCCAGGGTAGTAGACACTGAGCACAAGACTCTCAAAATGCATATAAACAAGGACCAACAGGTTTTATCTGATTGAGTTTATTATTTATACGCAGTAATCACTCATGTTTTGCCAGGAAGAGTTTTCAGCATTATCATATTTTAATTTACAATAGCACACTTCTGAATTACTCCTACTTTTCCTTTTTCTGACTGTTTATTTGAATGAACATCCAACATTTAAAGGGATATTTAACCCACAAATTAAAATTCAGTCATCATTTACTTATACCTTCATGTCATTCCAAAACCATATTGCTTTCTTTCTTCTGTGGAACATAAAAGAATATATTTTTAGAAATCTTAGCATTTTAGTTTTGGACATAGTTCTTAGTCAATGAACACAGAACATTTTTCAAAATATCTTCTTTATGTGTTCAACAGAAGAAAGAACGTCGTTCAAGTTTGGAAAGACACAAGGGTGTAAATGATGACAGAATTTAAATTTTGGGTAACTATCCATTTTTCTCAAAAATATATTAACCCTATAAAGCCTGAGATGTAATAATAGCAGAAGAAATTTATATATATATATATATATATATATATATATATATATA
>NW_015512844.1:2596-3522 GCF_001515645.1 Sinocyclocheilus grahami | reverse complement strand
TAAGGTTTCGTTCTTCTCATATCATTTAGAGCAAATCCTGCTCTCACTATGAAGTGATGATGAAATCACCCTCTTTTATTCATGCTCAAGCTGTGCTAGTTTTGGGAGAGCTGTGTTTAGTGGTGTTTGGGTCAGGGTGGGGTGGATGTGTAGGTGCTTATTTGGATTTTTGAGCGGTCAGGATGTTTGAGATCGTCCCATCGGAGCCACTCAAACACAGGTGATCAAAGTACTGCCAGAACTCGGTTTCCAGGGTCAAACTGACCATTACTACAAGAAGACGTCAATGTGCTAACCAAGCAGTTGTTCCTGGAAACCTCTTTCCCACATGAGTGGATTTTCCATTTTAGAGTCATATTCTTTGGTGGTAAATGTGGTTGTAATGACTCAGAAGTGGTGGTATATATAGTTTTTAACACTGCATTTTACTGCACCTTAGGTTCAGATGTTGAAATATCTTTTTCAATGCTTTTAAACAAATTGTGACTCTTTTGATTGTCAGTATAAAGTCTGGTCCACATTGCAACTTATTCTGATCAAGAAACTCCCACTTGGACAGGAAAAGAGCATCTGATTGTCATGTCAAATAACCGACCATGTTTTTATGTTATGTTTAGGAGAAAATAAATCCAAAATCAGTGATACTCAGATGATAGACTATTGAGTTTATTCTATCCAGACGATTGTACAGACAACAATAAAAAAGGGGTCACACTTTAGTTTGGGGACCAATTCTCACTATTAACTCTGACTTTTGCTATTAACTATGATCTTTTACCTATGCATATTAATAGTTAGTAGGATAATAGTGGGTTGGATTAAGGGATCTAGAGTATGGTCATGCAGAATAAGGTTTATAAGTACTAATAAACAGCCATTAGTCTAGTAATATGCATGCTAATAAGCAACTAGTTAATAGTGAGAAT
>NW_015512844.1:0-832 GCF_001515645.1 Sinocyclocheilus grahami | reverse complement strand
TACATTTGAAGTTATTACATTGTAAATGTAATGAATTTCAATATTGCAAATATGTAATAACATATATTTTAATGCATGACAAGTTTAAATTGAGATTGCATTAAAGCATATTTTAGTTTGTCATAAATACTTGTTATATTTAACAGTACACTTTGGCAGACAATGTAAGTAATTATAAAATTACATACACTGATGTACTTAAGTCTGAAAGTGGGTAAAAAAAAGCACTCTAAATTTCAGCTAATTGCATTCAATATAAATCTAAATGGTAATTAATTTCCATTTAATTGCTAATGACATGCAATTAATTGTCCAACAATTAGATTCAGTTCACACAAGCATATTATTTTAAAGCTTAGTATTTCCGTAATAAGTACTCTTTTTTTAAAGTATGCAAAAGTGTACTTCTTTATCACAAGGGTTTACTTTAAATAGAAATGTTGAGTGAATTTGGATAATGTATTGCTCTCTTAGGCCATGTTAGAAAAAGTTATGGACCAAACCGACAGTACCTTAGCAACTTTTCCGTCCGCCACGACACGTTTTCTCTGTTCTAATGCACACAATGGGAAAATCATATCATATATGGTTAATCACATAATGATTAATCAGTTTTGCCTAATATGTATGAGTGACATCTATCACACGGTTAGCTTAATGGCAAACTCTGTTGGAGTCAGTCGTGAGTAAATGCTTGAGAGGTATGGTTTCAGTGAGGATGCTGCCTATACAGTCAAGCAGTTCAATTTAGGTTTTAGAACAGAGCTAATGTCTTCATATTAAAGACGTGCTGTTGAAAACAATGCTCAAAAGCATTACGATGGCTTGCCTT
>NW_015512843.1:0-7970 GCF_001515645.1 Sinocyclocheilus grahami | reverse complement strand
TTGACATTTTAAATCTTTATATTTGCCACTATCCTTCACACCACTTGGTTTATCTCAGTTGTTAGCAAGAACTTTTAATCTTTAAAATATTAAAATATGTAAAAGAAAAAGTGATCATACTATATTTTATTATAAGTACAGGTCAGAATAACTATGTTGTTTTATATAAATATATATGTTACGCTGAATGATGATGGAACATTATTTTTTAACTGTATTTTGACATTTTGTTTTCACAAAAGTTTCTTGAAACATATAGACACTTTCATTTAATAGATTTTCTGTGTAAATTCAATTTGATGCAGACTGCAGACACAAAATTTGTAAATCTGGATCCAGTAACAGATATATTAAAAACTTATATATTTTAGATTTTGGCAGATCAGCTCCTCCCACAGCAATTACATCATCATCAGTGAAGCTCCTCCCACTGCAATTACATCATCATCAGTGAAGCTCCTCCCACTGCAATTACATCATCATCAGTGATGCTCCTTCCACTGCAATCACATCATCATCAGTGAAGACCCTCCCACTGCAATTACATCATCATCAGTGAAGCTCCTCCCACTGCAATTACATCATCATCAGTGAAGCGCCTCTCACTGCAATTACATCATCATCACCATCAGTGAAGCTCCTCCCACTGCAATTACATCACAACTAGTGAAAGATAACTGCAGAAATGGAGGAAATGGGTGAAAAGTCTAGTAAAGGTCCCATATTGTCAAAACTGAAATTGCTTGGCTTTTTTCACGATAACTGGGGTCTAGGGGCTATTTAACTACCATATAAGTTTCAAAACAGTCAGTCCACAGTAAACTGCACACAGCCTGTATAAAGTAGCTGTGATTTTTTCGTGAACCGTTGTGATTTCCATAAAAAGTTGACGTCAGAACTACACAGTCACCGCCTTCAGTAAGAATGAACGATGCGAAAGACTCGAGAGATGAACTAATCAATTCTCTTTCCGGCTCAGACTGCATTGGTTAAGTTTATGTCATAAACGTCATGTGATGAATGAACGACTCAAACCTGAAGACTTGTCAGATAAGAGGTGAGGTGAGCTTATCATAGACTGAAGACCCAGGTAAACAATGAATTAATCTTTTCTGTTTCTTATAGAAGTTTTGTATTGTTTGTAGTGTGATCAACGTTTGCGTAAGTAGTAGACGTATTAGGGAAGTAGCACGTAACATTTTAATTATATTTTGCTAAAATGAACGAAATGACTCGAAAAAAGATTTGTTCATTTTGCTGAACGAGACTCAAAGGTCCAAGTCGGTAAAATGATCCGAACCTCCCATTACTAAAAAGTTGCAGCTTCAAGAAACTTTACGGCAGGATATTCGAATGCTCATTGGCTCTCGCCTGCATTGTTACAGATTGCGACATGTCATGTTTCTGGTGAGGTGTGTTTGAATGAGAAATGCGTGCTTTCACGGAGTGGATCGGGATAATAATAATCTGTGTAAGGATCCACCCGCCAGCCCAAAAAGCGGAATCCAGCGGCCTGGTCGAAGGTTTAATGCGTATTCAGTCTTTTACTTGCGCTTCTGAATTTATCAGGACTTAGTTTCCATTTTGTCTAGCTCCGTTTTCAATCTGACTCCAATTTCACGTGATCATTAAATTTAGGCAATATTTCTAATCAAAAGCTGATCACAGATATCGATTGTTTATTAATTTAGATATTTGAGTATTCTGTAAATCCCATACTTTCAATTATTCGTTCATCAGGGACCCAATGCCGCTCAGAGATACGCGCCCCGGGTTTGCGGTAAACTCACGGACGCAAACTAGCCAGTCTGATATTAGTCAGAGGGTGTAATAAGTTAACTAATACCTTTTTGTCGGTTGCCTACTGCTCACTCATACAAAAAGTGTACTTGATTTAGCCACTTCCATACATCTTGCTAAGTCAGTGATAGACAGAAATCAAAAGGTCTTCAGATGAAGTGCCTACTGCTCCTTTCATTCATGCGCCTTTAGTTTGTACTATCCTGGACACAGATTTACGGTAGCATTAGCCTCCTATGATTTACTGGTCATAATTAATTCAAGAAAAGTTCAGAATAAATCAAATATAACAATTTATTATTAGTCAGGTAAAATTGTATCATGCCAATTACATAATGAAACAATTAGAAGCCAATTTAGAAAGGATAATGCAATTGTGAAACATATTGTATCCGCGTGGCAACATGGTTTACTGTAGCTATATTGAAAATAGCCAAGTGTTCCATGCAGGAGACAAACGAATTTTACATAGTCACACATGTAACAGTTATCCTAATTTAACACAAGACACACGGTCTAAAATGCATAGCATCAACAACCTTTTACCTAAGTATTTCAAAGAACACTTACAGCAAAGTAATCATGTGTTTTTAAAGAATAAACTCAACTAGCCTATGTGCACATGTAGTTGTACAAACAACTATACAGTGTGCTTTATGCACACAATGTGTTTGACACAATTACATTTTTGAATCGTACCTGACAGCAGAGAGACACACAGCAGCGAGAGTTCTGCTGCTGAGCTCCAGAGACTCTCACACACTGCATGGGTTTTTTTTCTGACTACAGAATCCCAAAGACTGATTTGCAACTTTCCCTTAAATACTACCAGAACAAAGACAAAGAAATCTTTAAATCAGTTGTAACAACATAAAAGGCCTTTTGGTTGCTAGGTTCCCGTGCTCCAGGGTTGCACCTGGCTAGAGCTAGATAAACATTCCCACAGGCCTAAAGGGGGATACACCCCCTCCTCAGGAGAACACAATTCTACAAAAGTTTTCAATATTTCTCATAATATAAGTGACTACTGTGAAATTAAAACCAATTTACCAATCGCACACAGACTAATTAAGTTGATGTAAGGGCTTTTTATGTGATATTTTATTTTATCACAATGGATTGTTATTTCTTTTAAACTCATTAATGCAATGTTTTGTTCATATTGTCAGCAGATGTGCCCATGTTTTTATACACAAAATTGAATAAAACATTGGTGCTAAAAAGGCGCATATGACTTAAAAAAATCGGAATAAATGTTAAAATAGTGTTCAATAAGTATACTGTCGTCCATTGTGTGTACACATTTTTATTATAAATGATTAAAATCAGTACACAAAATCAGATCAAACTATGGTACTTTTTGTTTTGGCCCTCCTGTAAAGTTGGTGAAATGTCACTTACGCACTTGTGGTTCTCAACCCTCGATATAGTGTTTACACAGAACAGATTGCTCGAAAGCAGCTTCACAATAATAAACCGGAAAACATTCAGGTGAGACTAAATGTTTCACTTGGGTGCATGCAGTAAGAATAACATGGTAGCTCTTTTTTTTTTTTTTTTGGCAAAGGATCTGCTTAACACACAGCAGTGACTAGAAAGCCACAGGTCCGGATGGTATCACCTGGAGATTGCTTAAAGACTGTGCAGATCAGCTCAGTGAGGTAGTTCTGCATGTAGTTAACTTGAGCCTTCGTCTGGAAAGAGGTCCGGTCCTGTGGAAGACTTCCGGTGTTGTTCCAGTTCCAAAAATGCCAAACCCCAAGGAGCCTGGCCATTTTAGACCGGTAGTTTTAACCTCTCACCTTATGAAGACCATGTAAAGGATCATTTTGAATTGCCTGCGATCCCTAGTAGGCTCAGAGCTTGATCCCTTGCAATTCGCCTATCAATTGGGCATCGGGGTGGATGATGCTGTGATCTACTTATTGCATAGATCCTATCTACATCTGGAGGATGCAGGGAGCACTGCGAGGAACATGTTTTTTGATCTGTCCAGTGCTTTTAATACTATACGACCATCGTTTCTTGAGGAGAAGCTATTGCGAGCTGGAGCTGATTGTCATCTGGTTGCATGGATCATCAATTACCTCACGGATAGACCACAGTGTGTGAGGTTACAGAACTGCGTGTCTGATATGGTGGTCTGCAGTACGGGGGTCCCACAGGGGACGGTGCTTGCTCCGTTTCTTTTCACACTGTATACTTCCGACTTCAGATACAACAAAGCCAGCTGTCACCTGCAGAATTTTTCGGATGATACTGCTGTGTTTGGATGTATATCAGAAAATGACGATCAAGAATATCGGGGGGTTATTGCTGATTTTGTCGACTAGTGTGCATTAAACCACCTTTGTATTAATGCCAGTAAGACAAAGGAGATGGTGATAGACTTTCGTAGGAAGGCATCAAGGATTACATCGGTGACCATTCAATGTCTGGATATTGAGAGGGTGACAACTTATAAGTACTTACAGTGGGGGGGCCTCTCTCATCTTTTTAAGTGGGAGAACTTGCACAATTGGTGGCTGACTAAATACTTTTTTGCCCCACTGTAGGTGTTTATCTTAATAATAAATTGGACTGGTCCAACAATACAGAGGCTCTGTATAGGAAGGGGCAAACTCATCTTCATTTGCTGTGGAGACTGAGGTCCTTGGGAGTGTGTAGGCCACTGTCAACGTCTTTTTATGACACTGCAGTGGTCTCTGTGATTTTTTTATGCAGTCGTCAGTTGTGGAGCAGGAAGTTCAGAAAGGGACAGGAAGGGGCTTAATAAACTGGATAAAAGGGCCAGTTCTATTCTGGAATGTCCTTTGGATACCATCGAGGAGGGGGGGGAGAGGTGAATGCTGTCTAAGTTGAAGTCCATTATCAATAACATCTCTCACCCTTTGCATGAGTTTGTGTTGTCCTCGAGTAGTTCCTTCAGCAATAGACTGGTACATCCACTGTGTAAGAAGGAGCGCTATCGCAGGTCCTTCCTTCCAACAGCAGTTAGACTGTTTAATTGCAATAACAATATTGTGTAGTATGGCTGTTTGTTTTTAGTATGTTTTCTTTGTTTATTGTATTGTGGTTGGTCTTGTGGAGTATGCCGTAACAAGTGAATTTCCCCAGTGTGGGATTAATAAAGTCTATCATATCATATCATATGATATTGAATCTGCTGGTTTTGAAGATGATGATGAACTTTATTCACTGAAAACTTTAGATAATGTCTCTTTGCATTGTCACTTGTTATGACAGATTTATCCAGATAATATTTTATTGCTTGATGCATTATTGTGTCACATTTGGTGAGGAGGCAGCATCAGGTCTGAAAGATCTGAAGATGATCTACTTACTGTGATAGTTTTTTGTATGTCTGTGTAGAGCAGAAGATTGATTGAAATGCTTCCCACATGCAGTGCATTGATATGGTTTCTCTCCAGTGTGGATCCTCTCATGTGTTTTCAGAGTTGATGACTGAATGAATCTCTTGTCACACTGTGAACACTTGAACAGTTTCTCTCCAGTGTGGATCCTCTCATGTGTTTTCAGGGCTCCTGACTGACTGAATCTCTTGTCACAGTGTGAACACTTGTAAGGTTTCTCTCCAGTGTGAATCCTCTCATGTTGTTTTAAACGGCTCGCTGAAGTAAAAGTCTTCTCACACTCAAAGCACATGTACTCTCTCACAGCAGAATGTATTTTCTGATGTTCTTTCAAACTTTGTAGTAATGAAAAACTCTTTCCACATAAATGACATGAATGTGGCTTCTCCTTTGTATGAACTCTCAGGTGCTGCTTCAGGACTGAAACCCACAAAAATGTTTTGCCGCATTGATCACATGTGTGCCGCTTCTCTCCAGTGTGGATGTTCATGTGTTTCTTAAGAAGTGCTGATTGTGAGAATCTCTTCCCGCACTGATCACAAGTGTAAGGTTTCTCTCCAGAATGAACTCTCATATGCCCCGTAAAATCTCCTTTTCGTGCGAAACTCTTCCCGCACTGATCACATGTGTGCGGTTTCTCTCCAGTGTGGATCATCTCATGTGTTTTTAGGTCTCCTGACTGACTGAATCTCTTGTCACAGTGTGAACACTTATAAGGTTTCTCTCCAGTATGAATTCTTACGTGAACATCAAGACTATATTTGCATGTCCATCTCTTTCCACACTGAGTGCAGGTGAAAGATTTCTTGGCTCTTCTTTTCTTTAAAACTTTCTGAGTTTGAGAGCAGCTCAAAGGTTTTTTTCCAGTTCTGAAGTGATTTTTCTCCTCAACTTTACTCAATTCTTCATTGTCCTCATTTTCTTCAGTCAACTCTGAAATAAAAGCAAAAACAGTTCCTTTGTCAGTAACTCATTAAAAAGTGAAAAGACATCAAATTGAACCCTGATGTAACAGCGGAAAGTAGACAAGTGCTATACAATATTTTGATAATTTTGATGAAGTTTTATAAATACATCTAGTACATTTTATATATATATATGTATATGTACGTTTCCATTAATGAGGTATATTGATCTTCAAATTATGATTTTTAAAACATTATAGGCACATATCCCATGTTTCTGTAGGAAGAACTTTTAAATGTGTTTGATCAACAACACAATTATCTAACAATTAATTTTGTTGCAAATAAAAGTACCCAGTTTACAGAAAGTGTCCCTTATTATTTGATTATTTACAGGTTTGCCAGGTTTTCTCAACAAAAAACGCCAAATTGCTACTCAAAACTACCCAATCGCATTTCGAGGGGGGTTCCCCGGTAAGAATCGCATTCCGGGCGGTAAAATACATGTTTTTCGCTGGGGATCCTCCAGAAAAATTCGCATTCCAGGGGCTAAATATCCCGTTATTGGGGTCGCTTCAACCCGCGGACATGAAAAGCAAACTGCAGCAACAGTGTTAAAGTAGCCCAGTTCCACGGGAAAACCGGAGACTTGGCAACACCGATTATTTAGCTATATTACTGCAGAGCTATTATAAGATATTTCCAATTACAAGTAACAGAATCTAAAACTACTTGAAACTGTATAATCGTCAGCATTATTAATGAAGAAGAATGAAGACCAACCTGTTTGTTCTTCAGTATCTTCAGTGTGTTTGATTCTGCAGGGTTCTGGATCGCTCATCTTCTCTCTGTCCTCTTTAATAAACTCAGTCTTTGCAGATTTCAGCTCTTCCTGATGATTAGATGCTCGTCTTCACTTGTTAACTGATGGGGATATTCCAGCATTTATTGGTGAATTGATGAATGTGTGATTGTTGTGAGGGGCTTCACTGAACATTAATTTCTGTGTGGAAGAAGCAGATTTGCCAAAATAAACAATAAATCAGTTTACTTATTTTTAACTAATTTACACATTTAAGCATTAATATAAGTAAAGCAGATGTCCTCCAGAGAGAGTTCCTAAAGAGTCCAGAGCCTTAAAAATACAAAGTGTTGTGGTCTTTTTGTAAATCCTCATATTATTATATTAAAAGTAACAGCGTCGACACAAAGAGCACATCAGTTTAAAATGCTCATTCAGTAACACTGCAATCACACATGTGACCCTGGAGCACAAAACCAGTCATAAGGGTTAATTTTGTGAAATAAAGATTTATACGCTGAATAAATAATCTTTCCATTGATGTGTGGTTTGTTATGATATGACAATATTTGGCTGAGATACAACTATTTGAAAATCTGGAATCTGAGGGTGCAAAAAAATCTAAATATTGAGAAAATCATCTTTAAAGTTGTCCAAATGAAGTTCTTAGCAATGCATATTACTAATCAAAAATTAAGTTCTGATATATTTACAGTAAGAAATTTACTAAATATCTTCATGGAACATGATCTTTACTTAATATCCTAATGATTTTTGGCTTAAAAGAAAAATTTATAATTTTGACCCATACAATGTATTGTTGGCTATTGCTACAAATATAACCCAGTGACTTAAGACTGCTTTTAATAAATTAATAAATGATTTGAGCAATTGCCCTGCTATAGGCTATTGGCTGTGCTAATTAGAAGGTGGCCACAGACTGTGTTTATCTGATGTCTGATGTCTGTGTGCTGACACGGAAGCATCAGCGTAAGCGTTCAGCCCTAGTCTTAAGACCGACGGATGAGTGTAAAGACAGACAGGTGTAATGAGTTTATCATTTATTTATTATTAATTTGTAATTATAGG
>NW_015512842.1:6377-7973 GCF_001515645.1 Sinocyclocheilus grahami | reverse complement strand
GTCCGAACCACCGTCATGGGCTGAGTCATTATCCGAAGGCGCTGCAAAAGGGAAGGAAAATCATCAGCTGCCATTCCAGGTAAGACAAACTATTCCTGCTGAGCAAAGTAAGTACAAACGATTCAAGTGGGTCAGGATTAGTACAAGCCACATCCACAATATTTACACTGAATTGGGACTGGTGCTCTTTGTTCCCAATTACTAATCTCAGAAACATGATTTGGAGATAGAGAGGTACGCTTCGTGCAGTGAAAAATACCTTCAGCAGTCTAATTTGTTCAATCAGTCCAAGTCACTGATTGCATGCTCAAATGGCAAGAACTGAAGACTAATTGATGCAATTAGAATGAATCCAATAACCACAAAATAGCAACAGTGCATGCTTCACCCCATGCTGAAACATCTGCATTAATAATGCACGCAATCTAAATCAATTACTCTGTCGTCAGTGGAGATGCTTTCATGTTCCCTGACAGATGCACCTGTGGCTGCAAGGACTTTCGTGGGCATAAAAATGCAAGCATTACCTCTTTATATGAGCCCTTCTGGGTGAGGAACATGTAGCCCATGTATCCTGGGATAAGAACCATGGAAGACAGGGCCATGCACCAGCCTACACCTTGCCCCCACTTTGGGAACACGTAATTGTTCAATGTAAGAGGGACCATCTGAACGGCGCTGAAGAGGAACACACCCTACAACAGAAGGAACAAACAGTCAATCTGCATTTCCACCTAGAAATGCTTCCAGTACACAAAGGCGCAGTAAAACCACCTACCGCCACAATCAAAGGGGTGAATGCGACCCAGCACAGCTTCCACCAAATGCAGGGCTTGTATCCAATCATCTCCTCAATATTGCTGTAGAATTTATTGACACCTGCATTAGGCACAAAATAAGAATTAAGGGCACTGCAAGCCAACGCATGATCAGTTCACTGAGGATTATTGCTGGGTGGAGGCCTGCTGTATGTGCGCCCCCTTCATAAATGCAAATAGAGAATCATGCAGTAGTTTGCATAATCAAGCCTGCCATGCACAACAATTAGGATTCTAGAGGTTCATATTCATTCAAATCAATTGACTGTGGAAATGAGTCTGGCAGTGAGATTAGCATGAATTATAAAGATATTTGCTAATAATTAGCATGCGTTATGCGTTATGTCTGGATGCGAAGAATAAAAAACTAATTAATTCATAACTACAACATCTATAAGCGAAACATCAGCCTTCTTTTTCACCTTTTTGATTTCAATGATTCACTTTAAACGATCATGTGGTGTGGTGAACAAATATTTCATGCATTAATTTAATTAATATGAGGTGTCATAAATGCAGCATGCAATTTCTTTTTTTAAACATTTTGTTTCAAATGAATGTTAAATGTCATGCCACAGGACACTGTAGACAATATCAACTTCTCAACAACCTACTGTCTGCTTGGAAAAAGGAAATTTACTCATTGAATTCTTAGAAAAAGTTGCATGTTTACCATAGAACCAGGATATGGAGATGCATTCAAAGAACACCAGGAACAGCAGACACATTCCACTGGCAGAATAGTAGTCGAACAGTTTGAACACATAGAGGCCACCCT
>NW_015512842.1:4890-5975 GCF_001515645.1 Sinocyclocheilus grahami | reverse complement strand
ATTTTCCTGTCAATAATCTAGTCTATTTCATATTATTCGTATGTATTTAGTGTATTGTCTGTTAAATGATAGTCATAATTTATCCTTTGTTTTTCTCCTGCAGAGTTTCCAAGTCTTCTCTAGCTTTTATATAACAGCGTGAGGGTATATAGTGGTTGAACACTCCAGAGGCATTACATATCCCAGCAAAAACACTCAAATGTTTCTGTCCTCTGAGGTGATCCTACTTAATGCAACTTTGAGAGCTCTTATTCCACTCTTTGTATGTATTTTTACCATATATTCCATCACATACAAAGGTTTAGAATAAAATCGTGATCAGCCTCCATCTCTTTTCATAGGGTGATGTGAAATCCATAGAAAGATGAGAACGAGTATGTGGAGATGTAATGGCATGCATTTACCTGTGTGATGTTCGACAGGCCAATCAAATAAGACACGAAGCAGACAACAGCGATAAAGATCTCTCGTCTTCCTCGTAGCAAGTGGGGGAACTCATCGACGAGTGCAGTGATGAATCCTTCCACCGTACAGAACTACAGAGAATATAAAGCATTCCTGAGCATTTATTCTGAAAGATATATGGTGATTAAAAGACAAAATGGACTCTGAAAGGACTGGATGTATTCAAGTCAGAAATACTGGCTGAATTTGGAATAGCATGCAGCAGTAATGCTATTCAGAGTAAACACATTAGGTTAAAATAGCACACGTCGTTTTAAGGGTCATTTTATAAAATAACTGAAGTACCTCTCACCTTTAGCTTAGTTTCTATTGAAAAATGAATGGAAATTAAAGGCTACTTCAAAGAGATGAAGAATGTCTAGGGCATTTACTGATGCCTGAAAACACACATATGCATGTTTAAAACATGCTCTTTACCTGACTGTCAATGCCAAGCATAAGCAACATGGAGAAAAACAGGATTGCCCAGAGCGGTGAGATGGGCAGCTGTGTGACTGCCTCTGGGTAGGCTAAGAATGCCAGCCCTGGCCCTGAGATCAAAACATGTTTAATTAGCTTTATAATAGCTGTATTATGGCATAGACACAAACAAATATAATCTGATCATATAAAAAAAAATT
>NW_015512842.1:2681-4754 GCF_001515645.1 Sinocyclocheilus grahami | reverse complement strand
TCATAATTTGTCTAAAATAAGCAAAATGCATATTTTAATAATAACGTTGGTAGCAGCATTGATGGTTGATGCAGCCAACACTTTACTTATCTTCTCGTCATGCAGCAGAAAGGTTCAAATGATGTTGCTTCAGTGTAACAATTTTAAGAGATGTTATTTATTTAGTTTTGTAATAGGAATAAATCACGTAATAGGTTTATGCAGATTATAGAGGACAGGGCTGAACATTACGTTCTGCTACAACCAAGTCAAATTATTTAATATTTTAATTAACTGAATATCAGTTCAGCAGATTATATCAGTGGGTTAATTTTTAATATTTTATTATTAGTTTTATTGCAAAAAAATAAAAATAAAAATTCATGTACCATGCAAACTGCTCATAATAACGATGTCAGATGCAAAAACATTGTGTAACATATAGTAGTCTGTCTTTATCCAGTGATCAGACTGAAATCCATCATAATTACCTGATGCAGCCACGTCTGCTATGGGCCGCTGTGTGATGTGGGCCATGAAACCTACGATAGAGAAAATGACGAATCCAGCGAACATACTGGTGAAGGAATTGATGCAGCAGACGATGATAGAATCTCTGAGAAGCAGACGAAAGCACGTAATTGTTTAGTAATCCAACACTACTGATCCTATTATATATCTGTCGTATTGAGAGTGACGAGGAAGCATATTTTTTAGGCAAAAACTGTTTGAGAAATGGCGGTTTGGCTGTTTTGAAATACAAATTTTTTACTTATGTGACCTTTCAGATTAAAGAAACAAATTAACGATAACATTTGAACGCCCCTTAATACATCTTACAATTGAGGCATACTTGTAAACATTATTGTTGAAAGGGTTGTAGCTCCCAAGGGCAATCAGAGAGCCCAGGCCCAGACCATAAGAGAAGAAGATCTGAGTGGCTGCATCAAGCCACACCTAAGAGAAGAGACGAGACATGGTAGAAATTCATCAAATTACACGCCTGCAAACACACATCTATTACCGTATGATAATTACAAAGCGCTCTACCTCTGATTCTTTCAGCTTGCTGAACTCAGGCGTGATATAGAACAAAATGCCATCTTTCGCTCCAGGCAGCGTCACTCCACGGATGAACAGGATAAACAGCATGAAGTACGGGTATGTCGCTGAGAAATATACCACCTGAAAGACGCATTAACAGCCTTACTAAAAAAACCATGCCTGCTTTGATATTATGTGATACCGCACCGTTATTATATCTGGAGAAAAATGCCAATTAGAAAGCGCTGTGAAAGCATGGAAGACTTTCATTGTTCAGGAGATTCTGATCCCAAAGCCTTGATTACAGGCCTGATTTTGAATAGTCAGCGCTTTATTGAATTTTTGCATTTGTTAAAAACAAATAGCATACCTGAATGTCATATGTGTGCTGTGCAAGGGCATTCTTACCTTTCCAGTCCAGCCTACGCCCTTCCAGATACAAAAATAGACCAGAACCCAGGCAATGGCCAGTGTTATTGCTAGTGGCAGTCTTATCTCTCCCGGCTTTTCCAAACCATCAGTCATTTGATGCATGTTACGTCTGAGCGGGAAAGGGGAACAAACATTATTAGAGAATGTAGAATTTATATCTGTCAGCCCACGTAACCCACAAACAGTTTGAAACAGAGCTTGTCTAATTGCCGATGCAAAACATTCAGCTAGGGTTGTTTGCCAAAATAGCACAATAGCCGCATTTTTGTGAAACAACAGTGGTTCTTTTACACAGCTGAGGACAAAAGGAATGCGTTTGTATGCTGCTAGAATACAAAATTCCAGTGTTTAAAAAAAACAGTTTGCCCTTACTCCCAGAACTCCAGGACGGCGCTCGTCATATTGGCGTTGTTCGCCATGCTGTAGTTGGAGAAACATTTGTCTGTATTCCAAGGGTTGTCGCAAGATTTCCAGGGGAGCTCCTGAAACAGGACATTTCAAACAGGACAGTCCCTGAGACAGTGCTTCAAGAATCTAGTCATAGTCTGATATTTGAGCAATTTTACATTTGACACCTAAAGTGGAAAATGTGTACTTACTGTGGTGAATGAGTTATAC